>NW_026731685.1:600000-794395 GCF_028476545.2 Physella acuta | reverse complement strand
ATATGTATGTATATGTACCTATATATATGTATGTATATGTACCTATATATATGTATGTATATGTACATATATATGTATGTATATGTACATATATATATGTTTGTATATGTACATATATATATGTATGTATATGTACGTATATATGTATATGTATGTATATGTACGTATATATGTATATGTATGTATATGTACATATATATATGTATGTATATGTACATATATATATGTATGTATATGTACATATATATATGTATGTATATGTACATATATATATATATGTATGTATATGTACATATATATATGTATGTATATGTACATATATATAGGTATGTATATATATATATATAGGTATGTATATACATATATATATATACATACCTATATATATATATATACATACCTATATATATGTACATATACATACATATATATATGTACATATACATACATATATATATATATGTACATATACATACATATATATATGTACTATATACATACATATATATATGTACATATACATACATATATATATGTACATATACATACATATACATATATACGTACATATACATACATATACATATATACGTACATATACATACATATATATATGTACATATACAAACATATATATATGTACATATACATACATATATATGTACATATACATACATATATATAGGTACATATACATACATATATATAGGTACATATACATACATATATATATGTACATATACATACATATATATATGTACATATACATACATATATATATGTACATATACATACATATATATATGTACATATACATACATATATATATGTACATATACATACATATATATATGTGCATATACATACATATATATATGTGCATATACATACATATATATATGTGCATATACATACATATATATATGTGCATTATACATACATATATATATGTGCATATACATACATATATATATGTGCATATACATACATATATATATATGTGCATATACATACATATATATATATGTGCATATACATACATATATATATATGTGCATATACATACATATATATATGTGCATATACATACATATATATATGTGCATATACATACATATATATATGTGCATATACATACATATATATATATGTGCATATACATACATATATATATGTGCATATACATACATATATATATGTGCATATACATAAATATATATATGTGCATATACATACACATATATGTGCATATACATACACATATATATGTACATATATATGTACACATATATGTACATATATATGTACACATATATATGTACATATATATGTACACATATATATGTACATATATATATACACATATATATGTACATATATATATACACACATATATGTACATATATATATATACACATATATATGTACATGTATATATATACACATATATATGTACATGTATATATATATATATACACATATATATGTACATATATATATATATATACACATATATATGTACATTAATACTAATAGTTTCGCTGTCTGTCTATGTATCTGACAAGAACGCTCTGTCTGACAAGAACGCTCTAGAGAAAACATAAGAAAAAATTCTATCTGACAAGAACGCTCTAGAGAAAACACAAGCAATTTAAAAACTCTCACAGTGAAACGAAAGACGAAGTAAGACGTCGACACATTTAGCATAGAGTAGAAAATAATCTCAAACCCAGAGAGTGCTCACAGTTATATGACGTCATTGATTTTCGCGTTAATAAAAAGGAAATGTTGTCTAATCTTAATGGTTTGCGTGAAGAGTTTCTTGCATACAGTTCTTCGTGTAGGGGCGAAGCTCCACCCCCCGCGTAAGAACGTCTGAGCCCCCCCCCCCCCCCCCCCTCCCCAACTCAAAAGAAATTTCTTCATCGATACTCTATAATAAAATTACCGCCTAATTAATGTGTCTAATCTAAAAAGTGGTTTTCTTGCAATTTCTTTAATGCAATTCTTCGGGTAGTGGCTAAGCGCGACACCAGTGTTTCTTTCAGACTTTTTCCTACCCGGAGAGGGGTGGGGGGTAATTGAAATTTTCGGGGGCGGGGTTAGACACTGGAAAAAGTATGTAATTATATTCGTTGAATGGGACGGTAGACATGTTTTTTTTGGGAGTGGGGGGGGGGGGAGGTGGGGAGTGGGGGGGGGAGGTGTGAGTGGGGGGGGGGGCGGTGGTTTCCTCATCGATACTCTATAATAAAATTACCGCCTAATTAATGTGTCTAATCTAAAAAGTGGTTTTCTTGCAATTTCTTTAATGCAATTCTTCGGGTAGTGGCTAAGCGCGACACCAGTGTTTCTGTGTTTCTTTCAGACTGTTTCCTCCCCGGAGAGCGGTGGGGGTACTTGAAATTTTCGGGGGCGGGGGTAAAATTTTCGGGGAGGGGGCGGACACTGGAAAAAGTATATAATTATATTTCGTTGAATGGGACGGTAGACATGTTTTTTTGGGGGGTGGGGGTGGGGTGGGGGGTGGGGGGGTGGGTGTGTGGGGTGGGGGTGGGGGGAGGGTGTGTGTGGGGGGGGGTGGGTTGGTTTTAGTTTAGAGAAAAGAGACAGCACTATCAACCTAGCGCCCGGTGTATCCTTCCTCAACGGGCCATTTTTCTCGTATATATATATATACACATATATATGTACATATATATATATATATATACACATATATATGTACACATATATATGTACATATATATATATATACACATATATATGTACATATATATATATATACATATATATATATGTACATATATATATATATATATATATATATATATATATATATATATATATATATATATATATGTACATATATATATATATATGTACATATATATATATATATATATGCATATATATATATATGTACATACATATATATATATATATATTTATATATATATATATATATATATATATATATATATATATATTTATATATATATATATATATAATATATATATATATATATATATATATATATATATATGTATATATATATATATATATGTACATATATATATATATATGCATATATATATATATGTACACATATATATATATGTACACATATATATATATATATATATATATATATATATATATATATATATATATATATATATATATATATATATATATATATATATATATATATATATATATATATATATATATATATATATATAGTAGGTCCTACTCTAGGTGTTTGTTGTTTTTAGAGGAAATTATACAAGCAAATGAAGGATCAGGATTGCAAATTGCCACAGATAAAGAAGAAAGAAAAAGATTATGGATAGCAAGACATGAAATGCTTTATTTTAGCACAGCCTTGGTCCCTGGTAGCAAGGTGACAAATTTGATTTTGAATTTCAAACATCAGTAGTTTTAGCTTATGCATTCTATTATTATTTTTTACCATGCTAAACCCAAACATCTTTACAGGAGTAAAATTGGAAAATTATCTTACCTTGAGACAACACACTTATTAATTTTTAATGCACAGTGGGAAATCACAACACATGTGATTGGTCTAATTCATTATTATTAGTTTGACATTTGTTTTAATGATTTATTCATTTATTATTCAAATGAGGTTTGATCTCAGAAAATATTATAGAAAAAAATCGGTGTTTTTAAAAGACAGAAATATGTAAGCTGAGGTGTGACTTCTTTTATGATGTGAATGTTAAAGTTGCCCTTTGGGACTTGGCGGGACTTGGGGCAGGTGAAGTATTTAACCAGTTTTTGTGATCTTAGCATATGAAGGGATAGTGAGGTCAAACCCATGCTCAGCGGAAATCAGTGTTTTAAAAGACAAAAACATGTTATCTGAGGCTGGGCAGGTGAAGTAGAGTTCACCTGTTTAAGTGACCTTAGCATATGAATTTGACAGAAGGCAGAGGATTAGATCTTTTACTTATATGTGAAATTTTATTTATCTATCTGAAATAGTACTCAAGTTATAGGCTTTTGAAAAATTGAAAGTAGAAAAAGTTCCGGTTATCGGAAATCTCTCAAAAGTTGATACGGATCTATGATTTTGATATAATACTTATATGTGAAATTTCATCAACCTAGCTGTAACGGTACTCAAGTCAAGTTATTGTGTTTACAGACACACACACACATACACACACAGAGAGACATCCAGACAAGATTGCAAAACTATTTTTTCTGAATCAGGGATCTCGATTTTTTTTGTTTTTGTTTTTTGCTTGATTACAAGACTTTCTCTATACTTCATATATATATGAGAAAGTAATAACTTTAGACGGACTTTGTGATCTTGAAATGTATAGCGTAAGTGAAAACGCTGTCTTTCAATAAAATAGAAGTCTGTTTTTTCAGGCTTACTCAACTGATGTTTGTGTTCCTGTATCTCACTTACCTGAAGTTTTAGTCAAGACCAGACAGTGGATTGATGAAGCAAAAGTAATAGGTAAAAGCTAAACAATTTATATTACCACGAGCTGACCCGCGACGTAGCATATGCCACTATTTAGTTTAATTCCTATTTTTTAGTAATTCATAATTTGTGAATTCGACACTGCCAATGACTGAAAATATTTTGCTTTAAAACCCTATCAGTAGCTAGTGAATGACGATTATCTCACCCTCACTTTCCTCTCCTCTCTGTCTCTCTCCTCCCCCTCCGTGAAAGCAGCCGTCTGTGACAACAGTTTACAGGTAGAAACATGTTATTTTCTCCCCTTAGTTTCAAATCGTTTTAAAACTAAATTATCTGCCCCTAATTACCGTCACTACGATTGTAAACAGCTCACCAGATTGGTGGGGGTGGTAGTGATATAGTCTGTTGAGCTTACGTCTTGGTGTCTCGCATGGTCCGAATGAAGAGAATTATATAGATAGATCCTACTTTTCAGTAATTCATATTTTTTTAACACGTTTTTCTTAACTCAGCTTCGCGTTTGTTTGTGGGTTTGTTGTTAAAATTGACAACGAAAATTAGCCCACTTCTGATTGCTCTAGAGATCTGAAATTCGGCATGCAGGCTATTTTCGCCTAACAATTTCAGATGCAATCATAAAAACTAGCAATTAGAGACCTAAATTAGCTTAATTAAATTACGCCCCAAGGACCCTAAAATTGAGGACATGATTTCTAAAGATACCGACAAGACTGGAGGCCTATTGACACAGTTACTTCTGCCCCAATCGATGTGAGCGCGCTGGCCGTGATCGTATAGTGGTTAGTACTCGCGTTGTGGCCGCGACAACCCATGTAGGCTGCTGTGGGTCTCGCGCTGCCAAGCTCACATAACAATTTCAGATGCAATCATAAAAAACTAGCAATTAGAGACCTAAATTAGCTTAATTAAATTACGCCCCTTCTCTGTTTAAAGCCTATCGGTCACTCAATATTTTTAGTCCGTGTATTTAAAAACACTTAGTCAAGTCATACTTAATTAAGTCATTAGATAAAGTAGAAAATAAACTATATAAAAAACTTTTTAAAAACCACGTTTTTCATGTGTAGCAACGGACTAAAAAGGAGAAAATAAAATACTTAAAAAAACTTTTTAAAAAATCACGTTTTTCTTGTGTACTAAAAAGTAGAAAATAAATTTTTCTTCCGACCCTAGGGGATCTACCAATGACTGCTCATAGATTTTGTGCTTCCTCGAGCTGTGCAGGTTCTTGTGATGACTGTTCATACATTTGATGACTAAAAACGTGGGTCGGGCAGATTTATGATTAAAGCGAAAAGCACACAACACACAAATTTTGGAAATTTGATGGTGAACGTACCCACGTTTTTTTCAACCAATTCTGCGACTGGAAATATTTTGCTTTAAAACACTATCAGTAGCTCGTTAAGGACCATTATCCTCTTGCAGAAACCTTCTCATGATTACTCTCATCAACTTCCCAAAATTTCATGGCATCCGGATGAACCTTGTCAAACCGCATCTTACTTTTACTTTTTCTATGCTGTATGTAGAGAAAAATCGCAGAAACCTCCCCTAGAGTATTTTTATCACTCCTCAAAGTTTCATAAGGTGTAGTAATACATGTAAGACAAACATACACACATACTTTGATTTTTATATACATATATTTAAGATTGTGGGCTATTATGTACTGCCCTAATTGCTATTGGGTGCTTGCATACTTAACTAAGAACATTAAGAAATTATTGCATATGTCCACATTGCTAAAAAAAATGAAACTATTTAATCACAAAATTATTCTCTCTTCGCCTAATGGAACAAAAGTGATAAACATTAATAATTAGAGTAAATAAATAATCATTTTTTTTATGGTCGGGGAAGGTAATTTAAGGGGAAATAGCTGTACTATTAACTTAGTTATGCAAGTTTATATTTAGTTACCTTTTTTTCTTTTGATTCTGATACTCTGTTTATTATTTTCCTATAAGTCGGTACAGAGCTTTGTGGTAACTAATAATTGTCCTATAGATCTTCTTCTTTGTTCTTAATTTTTAGTGTTGGGAGGGATCGAGCCTTATCTGCCAGAGGGTTTGAACTCGAGACTTTTTTTTTTATCAACCATGAGCTTTGCAGACTCGACCATGCTTCCATCACAATTAAGGATTACGTGTCAACTGGTTATGTGCCATTGAGGCCATTGACTCCGATTTCAGCCTGCTTTTCTTTTTGGATTTGCTTCCTATAGATAAATACAGATTTGTTTTTTTCCAAAGCTAGCCAATTACTTTGTAGTAAAAGTACGATTGTTAAATTAGTTTTTGGAGTAAGATTATGATATTTGCAATGAACAGCCGTAAAGGTTTTGTGGCTAAATCAATATGAAAATTACAAACATAGATACATTAGCTAGTATAATAGAGATATGTCTTAGGTTTTGTTCATATAAATAATCTGAACGTCAGATTTACGATTAACGTGATCGTCATAATGCAGTATATCAGTGTGAATAATAACCTATAATATCAATTATCATAGAATAGGTTACTCCAAAATGCATTAAACATGATTTTTTTTTTTGAGTATTCAATAAACTTAATTGTCATATGGACATTCTTTGAGGTCTAAATAACCTATAAGTTTTGGTCACTTATCTGTGATCTGTTTTTTGTCAGTATAGCAGAATTATTTTTAACGAGCTGTTATTTTTATAATACTCAAAAAGAAAGATGTTTGAACTACGATTATTAGATGATCACATTTCGGAATAACATAGTCAAATAAATTGTCTGTCGTCAAAGTCTGGCTGAAACACAAAAGTCTACAGCTTCTGATGGTGGTGAGAAATGACAGATTTTTAATAAGAGCTTCGCTAATTGCCATGTAAGCCCAATCTAAAAATATTTTTAATTATTTAAATGTTTTCAGGACCAATAGTAGGGCATGTAGGAGATGGAAATTTCCATGTACTTTTCCCTGTTAACCATGCAGACAAAGAGACATTTTTAAAAGTTCAAGATCTTCATTTTAAAATGGCTTAGTGAGTACTTGAAGATTGCCTGTCTACTGTTGCTCTAAACCAGGGGTCTCCAAACTACGGCCCGCGGGCCAGATGCGGCCCGCGAAGTCCTCTCATCCGGCCCGCGGAGATCTTTTTGTACAAGGAAAATTTGTTTGTTGGTGATAGCTGAGGAACTTTGGCCAGAAAAACCAAAGACATGCCTGGAAGAAACTGGCCCCTGGAAGAAACTGGCCCCCAAACTGAAATTTGATAGTTAATGCGGCCCTCGGACTGAAAAGTTTGGAGACCCCTGCTCTAAACTACTTGCTTGCATGTTTTTTTTGTTGAGTTCTGCATCAGCTCAAATGTATCAGGTTTATATAACTGCTAGAGCACGGGTTCCCAACCTGGGGGTCGCGAAGGTCTTTCTGGGGGGTCACCAACTGGTATACTAAACCTTAGTAATTTGAAACAAAACATAAATATTTAGAAGCATTTTTTTAATTCGGCTTCATTAACATCACTGGAAATATAATAGAGAAGAAACAAAGTGCACTGTACAAAGTTGTTCTCAGTCACGAATCAATGAAATCTTCAAAACTAAAACGTCATTTGAGAAGAGTCATTCGGAACACACCAAAAAATACATGGAGTTCTTTCGTCGGTAAGAAGCTAGTTGCAAACGCCAGAGACTTGATCGAACAGGAAGTTTTCACCAGCATTAGTGCAAGCATCAAATGAAGTCGCGATAGAAAATTCCAAGCAAAAAAAAAAAAAAAAACAATAAGAGAAAATCTCATCATGTACGTAAATGTTAAATAACCACGAAGGTTTAGTGAATAGTATGCAATTTTACTCATGCTATTAAAACAGTTATCAAGAGTAGTTCATATTGAAAGTCTACTAGAAAATCTTATTTTAGTGCTTATTTTCCCTACTAATTTCGGCTTTTTAATTCTATGGGGGTCGCTGGTCACTTGCTTTTTATAAAAGGGGGTCGCCACTCGAAAAAGGTTGGGAACCACTGTGCTAGAGAATATGTTGGAGCCAGAGCCTCAGTCAGTAGATTGTGACAGGGAAGGGGAGAAAAAAGAAAATCCATTTTCTTATATAACTATATAACTGTTATTTTACAAGATTTGGTTTTTGTATTGTTGGCTAGATGCTTTTTGTGTAAATCAAAAAACCCAATACATTTGAGTTGCCATTTTAAAATATTCAGATTTTTTTTTTTACTTGATGTAAAAATCAAAGGTAGAAGTAATAGGAGACCACAGCTGGCACCTTTATCTCATAATTACCAGCTCAGACTTTTGCTGATTAGCCAGGAAAACTGGAACACAATTGAGAATCAAGCTTTTATTTTCTCACCCATGCTACCTGTCGCTAGATATTTATAACATGAATAACATTTTCTTATTCTTTTTATTTTGGAATCAAAATCACACAAAAAATCACAAGGATATTTTTTTAGATCATCTTAAGGAAAGCTTATTGACATTTTTGATGCCATGGTGTATTAATGTAACTTATTTGTGACAGGTTTTATTTTTACCATTCCAGTCTAGCCATGGAGAAGGACGGTACCTGCACAGGTGAACATGGCATTGGCATGGGTAAACGCAAACTCCTAACTAAAGAATTTGGGGAGACTGGAATACAAGTGTTAAAAGAGGTCAAGAAATGTTTTGACCCCAATGGTATCATGAATCCTGGGAAAATGTTCTTCTAAGAGAGTACTGTCGAAATGTTTGTGACAGTTTAAAACTGTTCACCTTGTTGAATTATGTGATGTTATTTTCTTCTAGGTAATAATCCTATGTATTTATTTATATACACACATGCCCTTATCCTGTGATAGCGGAAATGTTCTACAAAATTTTGAAAAATCATGTCTTTTTTTTCCATTTTGCTTGTTGCAGTTTGTTTCTCTAATTATATCAAAGAAACATACCAAGTATTTTTTTTATTTTAAACAATACATCTAATTTAAAAGAGTAAGTAAAATGTAATTATTTCCCTTGGGTATTAATGTCTAGTGACTGGGTATTTGTAAAGTGGAAAATATTGGCTCTTGGGGTTTGGGGAGCTTTAAAAATTAACTTTTTATAGACTAGAAGTATCCTGTGAAATTTTTATTTGTAAAACAAGAAAGGAGTACCATAATTAACATCCTTTTTGGAATTATAAAAGAAAACTATTTTTTTGGCTCAGCTAAGTATTACCCAGTGCATGTTTCTCTTTTTTTTTTAAATTGAAATTCTTTTTTTTTTTATAAGTATTATAAGGCTGTCAGGAGTAGCTATATATATATATATATATATATATATATATATATATATATATATATATATATATATATATATATATAAGTATGTCCCCACATAAGAAATTTTTTTACTTTTTCAAAAAAAAAATTCTCTTCTTGTTACTGTTGGTGGTAATAATACTATGATATTTACTATTTTTTACGTAAAGAATTATGCTGTGCTATTTCAACTTATTTATTACATAAATATGCTGGAATATAAATTCTTCTGTTCAAAGTTGTTAGTTATACTTTTACTAATAAATATACTGTTATTAAACTTGATTACATAACTATGCTGGGTGATTCAAATTTTTAAACTACAACTAGGGCCTCTAAAAATAGGTTCTGTATTGCTCCCAGGTTTATTTATGTTGACGTAAACATGAATTAAAACATTGTCTCTTGGTGCATGTGGTGGATACTCCATTCTTGGAGGGGGGGGGGGGGCTATGTAGTAACACCCAGTCTACTCTTGTGACTAGTATACTACATACCTAAATGTCTAACAAAAAAAATTGCAACAAGTTAATGTTATATGAAAACATTTTCCCTACAAAACCTTTTTTTTTTCTAGACAAGTATGCAAGTAGTATACATGCAATGTAAACTCTGTGTAACCCTTATGAAATTAAGACTTGTATCTTTGTCTGCCTTTTGGTTTGTTGGCCATGTTTGTTTCATTTTTTAATTAAGACTTGTATCTGTGTCTGCCTTTTGGTTTGTTGGCCATGTGTGTTTCATTTTTTAATTAAGACTTGTATCTTTGTCTGCCTTTTGGTTTGTTGGCCATGTGTGTTTCATTTTTTAATTAAGACTTGTATCTTTGTCTGCCTTTTGGTTTGTTGGCCATGTGTGTTTCATTTTTAAATTAAGACTTGTATCTGTGTCTGCCTTTTGGTTTGTTGGCCATGTGTGTTTCATTTTTTAATTAAGACTTGTATCTTTGTCTGCTTTTTGGTTTGTTGGCCATGTGTGTTTCTGGCATTAGAGTTAGACCCTACTTTTTAGTTGAAAAAAGGCACCTGAAAACGATAATAAGTGTAGGCTATATATGATGGAGACTGAAAGAGGTTGATCCTAACATTCCTTGTCTGATTCCAAATGTGTATAAAATAAACAACACCGTTTAATTTTTTCATTCAATGTTTAATCATCTCTTTTTTTGTTTTTTCAATTAATATTTTATAATTGTAGTTTCAATTGAGAATACATATTTTGAATCACCATTTTAGAAAAGCTTTAGGCAATTTTGAGCATTTTGTATTAAGCTGTTAGGGTACATATATCTAGCCTTTAGGGTGAGCAGGCAATGTCTTTTTACCTGTCCTGTAGAGTTTTACCTGTTGGCCTAAGAGAGCCTGTCCTGTAGAGTTTTACCTGTTGGCCTAAGAGAGCCTGCCCTGTTGAGGTTTACCTGCTGTAGACACCTGCACAGCGGCGTCAAGAAAACTCCCACACGTAGGCTACAACTACACTTATTTTTGTTGTTTCTACCAAAAGAATTGTGTACATGAATTTTGTGTCTTTTGAAAATAATACCTACCCGGGTCTAGAAACGTCCAAATCATTAAATGTTACATCATATAGGTTGATAATATTAACCTACAATGGTACATAAACTAAAATAAAAAACTTCCAAAACTGACATTAATGTTTTACTGAAACTAACAATGTCGTATGCAAATATCAGATTTCACAAAAAGAAAACTGGACCCAAGAAGAGATTTAAAAAAAAAAGAAAAATAAGCACATCTACAGTGCAATAAAAATTGTACAGTACATCTTACAATACTATATTTTATGCAAGCTTTCGGCAGCTCTTTATGCAGTGGTCATTATTGTCATTTGCACATGATAAACAAAGCCGAGTGGCTAGCGGGTGCGGTTAGTACTTTTCTGTCCTTGTTCAAGTTGAGTAGTCGCGAACTTTATCACGTGGTTGTTTACTGATGTCACTGGCAGTTCAGCAGCTAGACACAAAGTAATATTTTGGCGGAGATCGTAGAGGCTTGGATATATTTAGCTTTCTTATACAACCTTCAAACTGACCGGCCAGGTGCTGAAAGAAAAATGTCATTTGGTAAACGTCGGAAGTCAATTTGAGGGACACCGTAGATAGGCTACAAGCTCGAGTTAGTTACCTGTAGTTGCGAGTCATTGAGTTAGTTACCTGTAGTTGCGAGTCATGGCCTGCATCATTGATGGAGTGCCCTCCCATTTCCAGCGTTGTTAGAGGCTCACAGCTGACG
The DNA here is from genome assembly GCF_028476545.2 of Physella acuta. Classification (NCBI taxonomy): domain Eukaryota; kingdom Metazoa; phylum Mollusca; class Gastropoda; family Physidae; genus Physella; species Physella acuta. Next base: position 782,365 of record NW_026731685.1, on the reverse strand, counting down.
CCGATGTGTTTCCCTAACTTTAGGAACCCATCAACTGTCACTAAACTTTTGAAGGCGTGGTTGCGAAACTGTGCCTTTAGAGAACAACAACGTATAGTTGATTGTGTACTCAAGTAATCTCTGTTAATGGGTTTGGGTTTGTAGTGCGGTGTGTGTGATCTAGTGTAGGGCATTTCGCTTCCTGTTCTCACCTTCGTTTATTTTTTTTTTGGATAGGTAGGGGAATATGACTTGGAGATGTGGGGGACTTAGGGCTTTGATAGACTACTCTAATAGCTTCTGGCGCGTAAAACTTGTACGGCCCCTCCCTCCCTCCCTCTCTCTCTCTCTCTCCTTACTTTCATACGTACTAACCGTGTAGGTAACTTTATGCCATTTGCCGTCATCTAAAGGCCGCTTTGTTTTAGTCGGGATGTATATTTCAGCGTCCATCAGCGGGCAGTAGATCTTGTAGTGGATAAAGCCTTTGACCAGGTACAGGGCGACCATTTCCTTCTGCTGACCTTTCACCTTTCCATACAGAAGAATGCCATGTGACGACCTGGTCTTGAACTCGAAATCCAGTTCAAACCTGTTTACGTTGTTTATTTCAATTTTAACCAGTTCAAACCTGTTTACGTTGTTTATTTCAATTTTAACCAGTTCAAACCTGTTTACGTTGTTTATTTCAATTTTAACCAGTTCAAACCTGTTTACGTTGTTTATTTCAATTTTAAACAGTGACATTAAGTTTAAGCAAAATGTTAAAAAAACACGCAAAAAAAAGCTTTTAAATTGTTGGTTCTTATCCTTTTATGATATACCGAACCCCACCAGCTCCATATGAACATTTACCGTACCCTTCTAAAGAAATAAAAATAAAATATGATTTTCTTCAAATTCAAAACAAAGGTAGATCTTTAAGTATAAATAAATTATACTGGTACACAAAATGAACCACGCATATTCGAAGAATAAAACATGTAAACTATTATTTTCAAACCATTTTATTTTTTGCTCGGCACAGTTAGTATGAAGGGATTATAATATTTATAATATTAAGAACTAGCGTGCCCGTCTCAGAAAAAAGTCTGACGTAATTTTTATGAGGGTTAGTTTCATCAATGCGTTACTAATGCCTGCGCAATATTTCTTGGATCATTTTTCTCGGTAGTGAGGGTCTGTCCTCACTACCGCCAAGCAGAAATTTTTTCCTTACATGTTATTTAAGGCATTTTTTTAAAATAAAAATCTACAATTCAATTGCAAATACTAAAAAGAATGTTCAGAAGCTAGATTGTCCACATTAACTATTAATAATAATAGATACGAGCTGACCCGCGACGTAGCATACGCCGCTATCTAATTGTTTTATTTTCTACTTATCAACAATTCATATTTTGTGAATAGTGAATTCGACACTATGAACTATAGCTCACCTGACAGGTGGGGATGAGGGTGATGGCTAAGCTGCGTGGTGTCTAGTATGGTCCCCATGAAGAGAATTATATATAGATAGATAGTATTAGATGATACTTGTAAATCAGAGGCGTAGCGACCCTACCCGGCGCCCGGGGACAAACTTTTGATTTGCACCCCCCCCCTCGAACTTTTCATTTACACCCCCCCCCCCCCCTTAATTTGGCGCCCCCCCCCCCAAGGTCGGCGCCCGGGGACATATGTCGTCCCCCCCTCGCTACGCCTCTGTTGTTAATATTGTAAGCAAACTAGGAAACGGGAGATAATCGCTTTTCCCAGCCTTTTTTTTCCAATTTAATTGATTACTATTCTTTATTAATTTTTTTTCAACACAAAAAAAACGGGACAAACTTCGACGAAAACGGGTCGGCGGAACAGGATAGGATTTTTTGTAAAAAAAATAATTAATCAACAAAAACGGAACAATTCCGCTTTTGGCGGGATGGTAGGCATGTCTGGGTGTCATGTGGTGTATAGTCGGGTTGTCATAGGGCTCGTATGTCGTGTCGTGTGGTACATACGTCGGGTTGTTGTTGGGCTGTCGTGTCGTGTGGTACATACGTCGGGTTGTTGAATGGCTGTCGTCTCGTGTGGTACATACGTCGGGTTGTTGTAGGGCTCGTGTGTCGTGTGGTACATACGTCGGGTTGTTGTAGGGCTCGTGTGTCGTGTGGTACATACGTCGGGTTGTTGTAGGGCTCATATGTTGTGTCGGGTTGTTGTAGGGCTCGTGTGTCGTTGGTACATACGTCGGGTTGTTGTAGGGCTCGTGTGTCGTTGGTACATACGTCGGGTTGTTGTAGGGCTCGTGTGTCGTTGGTACATACGTCGGGTTGTTGTAGGGCTCGTATGTCGTGTGGTACATACGTCGGGTTGTTGTAGGGCTCGTATGTCGTGTGGTACATATGTCGGGTTGTTGTTGGGCTGTCGTGTCGTGTGGTACATACGTCGGGTTGTTGTTGGGCTGTCGTGTCGTGTGGTACATACGTCGGGTTGTTGTAGGGCTCGTGTGTCGTGTCGGGTTGTTGTTGGGCTGTCGTGTCGTGTGGTACATACGTCGGGTTGTTGTAGGGCTCATATGTTGTGTCGGGTTGTTGTAGGGCTCGTGTGTCGTGTGGTACATACGTCGGGTTGTTGTAGGGCTCGTGTGTCGTGTGGTACATACGTCGGGTTGTTGTAGGGCTCATATGTTGTGTCGGGTTGTTGTAGGGCTCGTGTGTCGTTGGTACATACGTCGGGTTGTTGTAGGGCTCGTGTGTCGTTGGTACATACGTCGGGTTGTTGTAGGGCTCGTGTGTCGTTGGTACATACGTCGGGTTGTTGTAGGGCTCGTATGTCGTGTGGTACATACGTCGGGTTGTTGTAGGGCTCGTATGTCGTGTGGTACATACGTCGGGTTGTTGTTGGGCTGTCGTGTCGTGTGGTACATACGTCGGGTTGTTGTTGGGCTGTCGTGTCGTGTGGTACATACGTCGGGTTGTTGTAGGGCTCGTGTGTCGTGTCGGGTTGTTGTTGGGCTGTCGTGTCGTGTGGTACATACGTCGGGTTGTTGTAGGGCTCATATGTTGTGTCGGGTTGTTGTAGGGTTCATATGTCGTGTCGTGTGGTACATACGTCGGGTTGTTGTAGGGTTCATATGTCGTGTCGTGTGGTACATACGTCGGGTTGTTGTAGGGCTCATATGTTGTGTCGGGTTGTTGTAGGGTTCATATGTCGTGTCGTGTGGTACATACGTCGGGTTGTTGTAGGGTTCATATGTCGTGTCGTGTGGTACATACGTCGGGTTGTTGTAGGGTTTATATGTCGTGTCGTGTGGTACATACGTCGGGTTGTTGTAGGGTTCATATGTCGTGTCGTGTGGTACATACGTCGGGTTGTTGTAGGGCTCGTATGTCGTGTGGTACATACGTCGGGTTGTTGTTGGGCTGTCGTGTCGTGTGGTACATACGTCGGGTTGTTGTAGGGCTCGTGTGTCGTGTCGGGTTGTTGTTGGGCTGTCGTGTCGTGTGGTACATACGTCGGGTTGTTGTAGGGCTCATATGTTGTGTCGGGTTGTTGTAGGGTTCATATGTCGTGTCGTGTGGTACATACGTCGGGTTGTTGTAGGGTTCATATGTCGTGTCGTGTGGTACATACGTCGGGTTGTTGTAGGGCTCATATGTTGTGTCGGGTTGTTGTAGGGTTCATATGTCGTGTCGTGTGGTACATACGTCGGGTTGTTGTAGGGTTCATATGTCGTGTCGTGTGGTACATACGTCGGGTTGTTGTAGGGTTCATATGTCGTGTCGTGTGGTACATACGTCGGGTTGTTGTAGGGCTCATATGTTGTGTCGGGTTGTTGTAGGGTTCATATGTCGTGTCGTGTGGTACATACGTCGGGTTGTTGTAGGGTTCATATGTCGTGTCGTGTGGTACATACGTCGGGTTGTTGTAGGGTTCATATGTCGTGTCGTGTGGTACATACGTCGGGTTGTTGTAGGGTTCATATGTCGTGTCGTGTGGTACATACGTCGGGTTGTTGTTGGGTGACCTGTCCCACAGGGCAATCTCGGCACGGCTGTTGTTGTGAGCTTCAATACGCACACCCTGGCCTGACAGCACTTCGATCTCCGTGTCCTGGAATATATGACATACTTTCAGGCAGTGTCATGGAATATATGACATACTTTCAAGCAGTGTCATGGAATATATGACATACTTTTAGGCAGAGTCATGGAATATATGACATACTTTCAGGCAGTGTCATGGAATATATGACATACTTTCAGGCACTGTCATGGAATATATGACATACTTTCAGGCAGTGTCATGGAATATATGACATACTTTCAGGCAAAGTGTCATGGAATATATGACATACTTTCAGGCACTGTCATGGAATATATGACATACTTTCAGGCAGTGTCATGGAATATATGACATACTTTCAGGCAAAGTGTCATGGAATATATGACATACTTTCAGGCAAAGTGTCAAGGAATATATGACATACTTTCAGGCAAAGTGTCATGGAATATATGACATACTTTCAGGCACTGTCATGGAATATATGACATACTTTCAGGCAGTGTCATGGAATATATGACATACTTTCAGGCAAAGTGTCATGGAATATATGACATACTTTCAGGCAAAGTGTCAAGGAATATATGACATACTTTCAGGCAAAGTGTCATGGAATATATGACATACTTTCAGGCAGTGTCATGGAATATATGACATACTTTCAGGCAAAGTGTCATACAAGACGTTGTTTTTTTTTAATTTAAATATATAATAGATCATAATTGTATTGTGAATATACTTTGTAAGTGAGAAGAAAGTATGATCACCGGACGTTAATGTGAGCGAAAATCACGAATTTGCTGCACTAAGTAGTCACAGAAAGGGTAGACAAAAAGGGGGCATATACATAACAGGGCGGGGGGGGGGGGGTGTGATCTGTGGGAGCAGTTCCTGACATTCATCGGATACCTGTGCGATACCTGTGCTGTTATTAGGATATAAGTACGATACCTTGGATTCAAATGCAATACATGTGCCATACGTGTGATACAAGTACGACATCTCGACCATAAGTGCGATACCGTTTCTATTCATGGGATATAAGTACGATACCACGGACACAAGCGAGATAGCGTGCCATATCTAGTATACAAGTACGATTCCTCTGACAAAGTGCGATACCTCTGCCATACCTAGTATACAAGTACGATAAATTACAGTAGCGTAGCGAGGGGGAGGGGGGGACTTATGTCCCCGGGCGCCGACCTTAGGAGGCGCCAAAATGGGTTGGAAAAATAAATTGAAAGGTTGAGGGGCTGTAAATTGAAAGTTTGAGGGGGGGGGGTGCAAGTCGAAATCTTGAGGGGTGGGGGTGCAAATCGAAAAGTTTTGTCCCCGGGCGCCGGGAAGGGTAGCTACGCCTCTGATAAATTTCTCGAGACGTTTTCAAATAATTTTCTCTTTGAACATTTCATGTGCTGTGGCCGTATAAATATCATATTGTGTGTTTTAGCTTTATCATTTCTATGTAAATCAAGACTTTAACACGCAGTTGGCATATCTTTATTGTGTTGTGTATAACCCACAAAGAGCGTTCTAAATAATACAGACTGTTGCAAAATAAATAAAACATCTTTCAAACAATACCTTTCAAAGTAAAATTTAAAAACTTCAGACAATACATCTTTTAGATGATACCTTACAAAGTAAACAAAAAATCTTTCAGATAATACCTTACAAAGTAAATAAACAATCTTTCAGACAATACCTTAAAAGGTAAACAAAAAATCTTTGAGACAATACCTTACAAAGCCGGACAACTCTAGCAAATGCAACCACCTGCACGAGGTAAGCCAAACAGAGCAGACGATACAACCCAACCATGACGTCAGGTATCTGTAAACAAAAGTTGCAGAAGTGAGGACGCTAGGAGATTTGGATAAATCTGGCGCTGTTGCTTGTCAATATTTTCCGATTCCATCTGACAGATTGTTTTCTTGGGGAAAATAAAAGCGGGGGGGGGGGAATCTAGAACAGTTTGTAGGGGTGGGGGTGGAATATGTCTAGAACAGTTTGTAGGGGTGGGGGTGGAATATGTCTAGAACAGTTTGTAGGGGTGGGGGTGGAATATGTCTAGAACAGTTTGTAGGGGTGGGGGTGGAATATGTCTAGAACAGTTTGTAGGGGTGGGGGTGGAATATGTCTAGAACAGTTTGTAGGGGTGGGGGTGGAATATGTCTAGAACAGTTTGTAGGGGTGGGGGTGGAATATGTCTAGAACAGTTTGTAGGGGTGGGGGTGGAATATGTCTAGAACAGTTTGTAGGGGTGGGGGTGGAATATGTCTAGAACAGTTTGTAGGGGTGGGGGTGGAATATGTCTAGAACAGTTTGTAGGGGTGGGGGTGGAATATGTCTAGAACAGTTTGTAGGGGTGGGGGTGGAATATGTCTAGAACAGTTTGTAGGGGTGGGGGTGGAATATGTCTAGAACAGTTTGTAGGGGTGGGGGTGGAATATGTCTAGAACAGTTTGTAGGGGTGGGGTGGAATATGTCTAGAACAGTTTGTAGGGGTGGGGTGGAATATGTCTAGAACAGTTTGTAGGGGTGGGGGTGGAATATGTCTAGAACAGTTTGTAGGGGTGGGGGTGGAATATGTCTAGAACAGTTTGTAGGGGTGGGGGTGGAATATGTCTAGAACAGTTTGTAGGGGTGGGGGTGGAATATGTCTAGAACAGTTTGTAGGGGTGGGGTGGAATATGTCTAGAACAGTTTGTAGGGGTGGGGGTGGAATATGTCTAGAACAGTTTGTAGGGGTGGGGGTGGAATATGTCTAGAACAGTTTGTAGGGGTGGGGGTGGAATATGTCTAGAACAGTTTGTAGGGGTGGGGGTGGAATATGTCTAGAACAGTTTGTAGGGGTGGGGGTGGAATATGTCTAGAACAGTTTGTAGGGGTGGGGGTGGAATATGTCTAGAACAGTTTGTAGGGGTGGGGGTGGAATATGTCTAGAACAGTTTGTAGGGGTGGGGGTGGAATATGTCTAGAACAGTTTGTAGGGGTGGGGGTGGAATATGTCTAGAACAGTTTGTAGGGGTGGGGGTGGAATATGTCTAGAACAGTTTGTAGGGGTGGGGGTGGAATATGTCTAGAACAGTTTGTAGGGGTGGGGGTGGAATATGTCTAGAACAGTTTGTAGGGGTGGGGGTGGAATATGTCTAGAACAGTTTGTAGGGGTGGGGGTGGAATATGTCTAGAACAGTTTGTAGGGGTGGGGGTGGAATATGTCTAGAACAGTTTGTAGGGGTGGGGGTGGAATATGTCTAGAACAGTTTGTAGGGGTGGGGGTGGAATATGTCTAGAACAGTTTGTAGGGGTGGGGGTGGAATATGTCTAGAACAGTTTGTAGGGGTGGGGGTGGAATATGTCTAGAACAGTTTGTAGGGGTGGGGGTGGAATATGTCTAGAACAGTTTGTAGGGGTGGGGGTGGAATATGTCTAGAACAGTTTGTAGGGGTGGGGGTGGAATATGTCTAGAACAGTTTGTAGGGGTGGGGGTGGAATATGTCTAGAACAGTTTGTAGGGGTGGGGGTGGAATATGTCTAGAACAGTTTGTAGGGGTGGGGGTGGAATATGTCTAGAACAGTTTGTAGGGGTGGGGGTGGAATATGTCTAGAACAGTTTGTAGGGGTGGGGGTGGAATATGTCTAGAACAGTTTGTAGGGGTGGGGGTGGAATATGTCTAGAACAGTTTGTAGGGGTGGGGGTGGAATATGTCTAGAACAGTTTGTAGGGGTGGGGGTGGAATATGTCTAGAACAGTTTGTAGGGGTGGGGGTGGAATATGTCTAGAACAGTTTGTAGGGGTGGGGGTGGAATATGTCTAGAACAGTTTGTAGGGGTGGGGGTGGAATATGTCTAGAACAGTTTGTAGGGGTGGGGGTGGAATATGTCTAGAACAGTTTGTAGGGGTGGGGTGGAATATGTCTAGAACAGTTTGTAGGGGTGGGGGTGGAATATGTCTAGAACAGTTTGTAGGGGTGGGGGTGGAATATGTCTAGAACAGTTTGTAGGGGTGGGGGTGGAATATGTCTAGAACAGTTTGTAGGGGTGGGGGTGGAATATGTCTAGAACAGTTTGTAGGGGTGGGGGTGGAATATGTCTAGAACAGTTTGTAGGGGTGGGGGTGGAATATGTCTAGAACAGTTTGTAGGGGTGGGGGTGGAATATGTCTAGAACAGTTTGTAGGGGTGGGGGTGGAATATGTCTAGAACAGTTTGTAGGGGTGGGGGTGGAATATGTCTAGAACAGTTTGTAGGGGTGGGGGTGGAATATGTCTAGAACAGTTTGTAGGGGTGGGGGTGGAATATGTCTAGAACAGTTTGTAGGGGTGGGGGTGGAATATGTCTAGAACAGTTTGTAGGGGTGGGGGTGGAATATGTCTAGAACAGTTTGTAGGGGTGGGGGTGGAATATGTCTAGAACAGTTTGTAGGGGTGGGGGTGGAATATGTCTAGAACAGTTTGTAGGGGTGGGGGTGGAATATGTCTAGAACAGTTTGTAGGGGTGGGGGTGGAATATGTCTAGAACAGTTTGTAGGGGTGGGGGTGGAATATGTCTAGAACAGTTTGTAGGGGTGGGGGTGGAATATGTCTAGAACAGTTTGTAGGGGTGGGGGTGGAATATGTCTAGAACAGTTTGTAGGGGTGGGGGTGGAATATGTCTAGAACAGTTTGTAGGGGTGGGGGTGGAATATGTCTAGAACAGTTTGTAGGGGTGGGGGTGGAATATGTCTAGAACAGTTTGTAGGGGTGGGGGTGGAATATGTCTAGAACAGTTTGTAGGGGTGGGGGTGGAATATGTCTAGAACAGTTTGTAGGGGTGGGGGTGGAATATGTCTAGAACAGTTTGTAGGGGTGGGGGTGGAATATGTCTAGAACAGTTTGTAGGGGTGGGGGTGGAATATGTCTAGAACAGTTTGTAGGGGTGGGGGTGGAATATGTCTAGAACAGTTTGTAGGGGTGGGGGTGGAATATGTCTAGAACAGTTTGTAGGGGTGGGGGTGGAATATGTCTAGAACAGTTTGTAGGGGTGGGGGTGGAATATGTCTAGAACAGTTTGTAGGGGTGGGGGTGGAATATGTCTAGAACAGTTTGTAGGGGTGGGGGTGGAATATGTCTAGAACAGTTTGTAGGGGTGGGGGTGGAATATGTCTAGAACAGTTTGTAGGGGTGGGGGTGGAATATGTCTAGAACAGTTTGTAGGGGTGGGGGTGGAATATGTCTAGAACAGTTTGTAGGGGTGGGGGTGGAATATGTCTAGAACAGTTTGTAGGGGTGGGGGTGGAATATGTCTAGAACCAGTTTGTAGGGGTGGGGGTGGAATATGTCTAGAACAGTTTGTAGGGGTGGGGGTGGAATATGTCTAGAACAGTTTGTAGGGGTGGGGGTGGAATATGTCTAGAACAGTTTGTAGGGGTGGGGGTGGAATATGTCTAGAACAGTTTGTAGGGGTGGGGGTGGAATATGTCTAGAACAGTTTGTAGGGGTGGGGGTGGAATATGTCTAGAACAGTTTGTAGGGGTGGGGGTGGAATATGTCTAGAACAGTTTGTAGGGGTGGGGGTGGAATATGTCTAGAACAGTTTGTAGGGGTGGGGGTGGAATATGTCTAGAACAGTTTGTAGGGGTGGGGGTGGAATATGTCTAGAACAGTCTGTAGGGGTGGGGGTGGAATATGTCTAGAACAGTTTGTAGGGGTGGGGTGGAATATGTCTAGAACAGTTTGTAGGGGTGGGGGTGGAATATGTCTAGAACAGTTTGTGGGTGTAGGCAGTGGTCATGCGAGGTCGGGTGTGACCCGGTGCGGCACTTGATGGTGTCACCCCCCCTGGGTGTAGGCAGTGGTCATGCGAGGTCGGGTGTGACCCGGTGCGGCACTTGATGGTGTCACCCCCCCTGGGTGTAGGCAGTGGTCATGCGAGGTCGGGTGTGACCCGGTGCGGCACTTGATGGTGTCACCCCCCCTGGGTGTAGGCAGTGGTCATGCGAGGTCGGGTGTGACCCGGTGCGGCACTTGATGGTGTCACCCCCCCTGGGTGTAGGCAGTGGTCATGCGAGGTCGGGTGTGACCCGGTGCGGCACTTGATGGTGTCACCCCCCCTGGGTGTAGGCAGTGGTCATGCGAGGTCGGGTGTGACCCGGTGCGGCACTTGATGGTGTCACCCCCCCTGGGTGTAGGCAGTGGTCATGCGAGGTCGGGTGTGACCCGGTGCGGCACTTGATGGTGTCACGCCCCCTGGGTGTAGGCAGCGGTCATGCGAGGTCCGGTGTGACCCGGTGCTGCACTTGATGGTGTCACCCCCCCCCCCCCCCAGAGGCGTAGCGACCCTTCCCGGGGACAAACTTTCAATTTTCGATTTACACCCCCCCCCCCAAACTTTCGATTTGCACCTCTTAAAAGACTATTTAACACTCTAATTACTCACTTAATTAAGTGGATGGAATTATCATTTTTCTCAATATATTTTGCTATTTATTGCGTTGGTGTCAGCCCCCAAAATGGTGTCACCCGGTTCGGTCCGCATCGCCCCCCCCCCTTCGCTACGCCCCCTGGGTGTAGGTAAGTTTCAACATGGTCATTTTCTTGTATTCTGCTAGGCTTGCCAAGTGGTTGAGTGGGGGGGGGGGGGCATCTTGCTCTGTAGATAACCAAGTTCTGTGGCTACCCTTATTATCTAGTAAACACAATACCATCCAAGGACATAAATATCGTATCACAATGTGTACACGTCGCGTCATAACGTGTACCTCTAAATTAGTCATGTACACACCTATCTTGGTGACTTTGATAGCTTGACAAGAGTGTGTAAAACGTAAACGCACACCTTTGTGTCTGCACACCCCAACAACCTAACACACCTGTCGTATCCGGAAACCAAAGTTGTCTCGACACTAATGTTGGACATCCAACTAGACTTGGCCAACAACCAAATTTATTCGCTCATTGTTTCATTTCCTTTCTTTAAAAGTTACCTCCAAATATAGAATAAAATGTGTAGAGCTTTTAAATCTAGTTTAAACGAGTTCTTTGCCGTAGGAATAAGGAAATAAAACTTACCTTTCTAAACACAGACAAATGCCTGTTGCAGTTCCTGAGAGACAGGTGTTTCCACCTGGCCTAAGACAGCCTGTCCTGTTGAGGTTTACCTGCTGTAGACACCTGCACAGCGGTGTCGAGAATTTGTTGACAACTCCCACACGTAGGCTACTACTACACTTACATTCGTTTGTTTGGTGTGGGTTTTTTTTTAATTTCAGCGCACTGAACAATGTACCAGAATATTTTTCTCTTTTGAAAGCAACTGTTACCCCTCCTGATTGCTTTCAATATTTTATCAAATACGTTACTGCACGTACTTGCTTCGTTTGCTGAGCTCTAGTGATATAACAGGTGCGTCTTACGGCCATTTATACGCAACGAGCGCCGTAAAGTGGTTAGGATAAACAGCCATTCATAACTGCGGCTCAATGTCTGATTGGCTAATCCCGTCACGTGGCCCGCGAGCTCTGCTGAAATTATCCCACGGCCAGCGTCACAGAACATTCAACTACCCTTTCAAGCGAACAACACGCGGGGTTGTACGGCCAGCGCTGGGTTTGGGAGCCTCACACATTTTTTTTTCTGAAGTTGGAGAAATGAAGTGGTATTTGTAGCCTTATGCGGTTATGCGGTTGTATTATGTTTCACAGGTATGATAGATATTTGGGGGAGAAAGCTTATATATTCTCTTTAGGACATACGTATATTAATGTAATAAAGCAACACCGCGCTACACCCCTTCCTTGAAAACAGTTGCTGATTATTATACTACATGAAGACGCGCCAAACACACCCCAACCCCCCCCCCCCCCCCCCCCCCAAAAAAAAAAATAATAAAACAACCCCGTGAGATTCCAGCATTTCCGTATTTCCACTCGAGGGTCGCGAGTACTTTAAGCATTTTAGTTTAGAGAGGAAATGACTTTCACCACTATCGGGGGGGGGGGGGGGGGGGGAGGGGGGAGGGGGGGGGGGGAGAGATTAGACAATAGTATTCTCCTTGTAAGATACTAGATAAAAATATAAAAAGGCATGATAGTCTATTCTGAATACCTATTTGGCCACATATCTGAAAGTTTATTTGACTGCAAGTCTAAAAGTCTATTTGAATACATGTCTAAAAGTCTATCATAGAATTTACTGAACTATTTAATATTGAGAGACACAATCGAGTTTTCATATCATTAACAACAACATAATTAGATACAAAATAATTTAAAAGTTTAAGACATTATAAAACATCAGAAAAAAATTAATTGTCTTTTAACAAAAAATGATTAGACGATATAATGAGGTGTCATATAGGTTTTTCTCAGTATTCAGACCAGAGTTTCTTTCAGGAATCTCTGGGGGGGGGGGGGTGATATAACATTTTCATAGAACAAATATTCTCCCCCTGGAAATTTAATACCCCCCCCCCCCCCCCCGCCCACGCACACACGGAGGAAAATGTCTGAAAGAAACCCTGGGCAGGAAAAAAGACAGTACGATCGTCTGGTAAATTGTCTTCTTTAGTATCTAACCCAATGTTAGACCCGGCCATTCTTCGATGCTATCTCCCCTCCCCCTTACCTGCTGGCTTGTGCCGTCTCATCCATCTCAACTGTAAGTTCATTATCTCCCCTCCCCCTTACATGCTGGCGTGTGCCGTCTCATCCATCTCAACTGTAAGTTCATTATCTCCCCTCCCCCTTACATGCTGGCGTGTGCCGTCTCATCCATCTCAACTGTAAGTTCATTATCTCCCCTCCCCCTTACATGCTGGCGTGTGCCGTCTCATCCATCTCAACTGTAAGTTCCTTGAAACCATTAGAACAAGGTGTTCAATTTAATGTGGCACCACAAAGACAAGGTGACACAAACTGCAATCTTAATTATAGAATATTCACCTGCAACACTCACCTGTCACACTCACCTGCCACACTCACCTGCCACACTCACCTGTCACCGTCACCTGTCAAACTCACCTGCCTCACTCACCTGCCACACACTCACCTGCCACACTCACCTGCCACACACTCACCTGCAACACACTCACCTGTCACACACTCAACTTCCACACTCACCTGCCACACACTCACCTGCCACACTCACCTGTCACACACTCACCTGTCACACACTCACCTGTCACACACTCACCTGCCACACTCACCTGCCACACACTCACCTGCCACACTCACCTGTCACACTCTCCTGTCATACACTCACCTGCAACACACTCACCTGTCACACACTCACCTGCCACACTCACCTGCCACACTCACCTGCCACACACTCACCTGCCACACACTCACCTGCCACACTCACCTGCCACACACTCACCTGCCACACACTCACCTGCCACACACTCACCTGCCACACTCACCTGCCACACTCACCTGCCACACTCACCTGTCACACACTCACCTGCCACACACTCACCTGCCACACTCACCTGCCACACACTCACCTGCCACACACTCACCTGCCACACTCACCTGTCATACACTCACCTGCAACACACTCACCTGACACACTCACCTGTCATACACTCACCTGCCACACACTCACCTGCCACACTCACCTGTCACACTCACCTGCAACACACTCACCTGACACACTCACCTGTCATACACTCACCTGCAACACACTCACCTGTCACACACTCACCTGCCACACTCACCTGCCACACACTCACCTGCCACACTCACCTGTCACACTCACCTGCCAACTCACCTGCCAACTCACCTGTCACACTCTCACCTGTCACACTCACCTGCCACACTCATCTGCCACACTCACCTGTCACACTCACCTGTCACACCCCAATGTCACACTCATCTGCCACACTCACCTGCCACACACTCACCTGCCACACACTCACCTGCCACACTCACCTGTCATACACTCACCTGCAACACACTCACCTGACACACTCACCTGTCATACACTCACCTGCAACACACTCACCTGCCACACACTCACCTGCCACACTCACCTGTCACACTCACCTGCCAACTCACCTGCCAACTCACCTGTCACACTCTCACCTGTCACACTCACCTGCCACACTCATCTGCCACACTCACCTGCCACACTCACCTGCCACACTCACCTGCCACACTCACCTGTCACACTCACCTGTCACACTCACCTGCCACACCCAAATGTCACACTCATCTGCCACACTCACCTGTCATACACTCACCTGCAACACACTCACCTGCCACACTCACCTGCCACACTCACCTGTCACACTCACCTGTCACACTCACCTGCCACACCCAAATGTCACACTCATCTGCCACACTCACCTGTCATACACTCACCTGCAACACACTCACCTGTCACACACTCACCTGCAACACACTCACCTGACACACTCACCTGTCATACACTCACCTGCAACACACTCACCTGCCACACACTCACCTGCCACACTCACCTGTCACACTCACCTGCCAACTCACCTGCCAACTCACCTGTCACACTCTCACCTGTCACACTCACCTGCCACACTCATCTGCCACACTCACCTGCCACACTCACCTGCCACACTCACCAGCCACACTCACCTGTCACACTCACCTGTCACACTCACCAGCCACACCCAAATGTCACACTCATCTGCCACACTCACCTGTCATACACTCACCTGCAACACACTCACCTGTCACACACTCACCTGCCACACACTCACCTGCCACACTCACCTGTCACACTCACCTGCCAACTCACCTGCCAACTCACCTGTCACACTCTCACCTGTCACACTCACCTGCCACACTCACCTGTCACACTCACCTGCCACACCCAAATGTCACACTCATCTGCCACACTCACCTGCCACACTCACCTGCCACACTCACCTGCCACACTCACCTGTCACACTCACCTGCCACACCCAAATGTCACACTCACCTGCCACACCCAAATGTCACACTCATCTGCCACACTCACCTGTCATACACTCACCTGCAACACACTCACCTGTAACACACTCACCTGCCACACTCACCTGACAGACTCACCTGTCATACACTCACCTGCAACACACTCACCTGTCACACTCAGCTGTCACACACTCACCTGCCACACTCACCTGCCACACACTCACCTGCCACACTCACCTGTCACACTCACCTGTCACACTCACCTGCCACACCCAAATGTCACACTCATCTGCCACACTCACCTGTCATACACTCACCTGCAACACACTCACCTGTCACACACTCACCTGCAACACACTCACCTGACACACTCACCTGTCATACACTCACCTGCAACACACTCACCTGCCACACACTCACCTGCCACACTCACCTGTCACACTCACCTGCCAACTCACCTGCCAACTCACCTGTCACACTCTCACCTGTCACACTCACCTGCCACACTCATCTGCCACACTCACCTGCCACACTCACCTGCCACACTCACCTGCCACACTCACCTGTCACACTCACCTGTCACACTCACCAGCCACACCCAAATGTCACACTCATCTGCCACACTCACCTGTCATACACTCACCTGCAACACACTCACCTGTCACACACTCACCTGCCACACACTCACCAGCCACACTCACCTGTCACACTCACCTGCCAACTCACCTGCCAACTCACCTGTCACACTCTCACCTGTCACACTCACCTGCCACACTCACCTGTCACACTCACCTGCCACACCCAAATGTCACACTCATCTGCCACACTCACCTGCCACACTCACCTGCCACACTCACCTGCCACACTCACCTGTCACACTCACCAGCCACACCCAAATGTCACACTCACCTGCCACACCCAAATGTCACACTCATCTGCCACACTCACCTGTCATACACTCACCTGCAACACACTCACCTGTAACACACTCACCTGCCACACTCACCTGACACACTCACCTGTCATACACTCACCTGCAACACACTCACCTGTCACACTCAGCTGTCACACACTCACCTGCCACACTCACCTGCCACACTCACCTGCCACATTCACCTGCCACACACTCACCTGCCACACTCACCTGCCACACACTCACCTGTCACACACTCACCTGCCACACTCACCTGCCACACTCACCTGCCACACTCACCTGCCACACTCACCTGTCACACTCACCTGCCACACTCACCTGCCTTGACTAACCTTGCCTGACTCATCTATAACTCCATTAATTAGCCATTAATTAGCCATCAAACGTTTTATGTTGTGTAATTAAACTTCAAACAATGGTCACGCTCCAGTGAATGCACCGATCTCTAATAAAGAGTTCGGTGAAGAAAGTTATAACTCCGCCACCCCCCCCCCCCCCCCCCCCAACCACCACCACCACCCTCTCTGTCCAGGCTTACATCACCCATCCTCTCAATATTCATGAGGCCCTAAACCAACATATAACCTTGACCTCTAATCCACTCAAGTGTTAGCTCAGGAGCGATCAAATTTTGTCTCGTTTACCGAAAGAGCTGAGTTCATCATTTTGTACCCACCAGACCAACAACCAGGTCGTGGCAACATTTTGGCGGAGCTGTCAACATTCTGGCGCAGCTGTCAACATTTTGGCGGAGCTGTCAACATTCTGGCGCAGCTGTCAACATTTTGGCGGAGCTGTCAACATTCTGGCGGGGCTGTCAACATTTTGGCGGGGCTGTCAACATTCTGGCGGGGCTGTCAACATTTTGGCGGAGCTGTCAACATTCTGGCGCAGCTGTCAACATTTTGGCGGAGCTGTCAACATTCTGGCGGGGCTGTCAACATTTTGGCGGAGCTGTCAACATTCTGGCGGAGCTGTCAACATTTTGGCGGAGCTGTCAACATTCTGGCGGGGCTGTCAACATTCTGGCGGAGCTGTCAACATTTTGGCGGAGCTGTCAACATTCTGGCGGGGCTGTCAACATTTTGGCGGAGCTGTCAACATTCTGGCGCAGCTGTCAACATTTTGGCGGAGCTGTCAACATTTTGGCGGAGCTGCTCAAAATGAAATCAAACGGTTCTTATAAGTTATATGTGGTGAAAATTAAAAACTATTCCTGTTTTAAAAGTTCTAAATCGTTGCTGTTTAAAACAATGTTTTAATCCTACAAAACAGGCTCCTAAGAATATGGCTCTGGAAATATCATGAGTCTGTACTAGAGTTTGAACCACACACAGCCCCCCCCCCTTACATACACACACCCGTACACGGGCGTGGGGTGATAACGGCTTCTGTCAACTGACGTGTTTAACGGCCTGGAAACATCTGGTTAGTCATTGACTGGTGTTTGGTAGTGCTGGCTGGCAGAGGCGGCGATACATGGGGTACCTGGGACAACATGATAAAACCACCAGATTTTTCTCATGATAAAACCACCAAATTTATCTCATGATAAAACCACCAAATTTATCTCTTGATAAAACCACCAAATTTATCTCATGATAAAACCACAAGATTTATCTCATAATAAAACCACCAGATTTATCTCATGATAAAACCACAAGATTTATCTCATTATAAAACCACCAGATTTATCTCCTGATAAAACCACAAGATTTATCTCATGATAAAACCACCAGATTTATCTCATGATAAAACCACAAGATTTATCTCATGATAAAACCACCAAATTTATCTCTTGATAAAACCACCAGATTTATCTCATGATAAAACCATCAAATTTATCTCTTGATAAAACCACCAGATTTATCTCTTGATAAAATCACCAAATTTATCTCTTGATAAAACCACAAGATTTATCTCATGATAAAACCACCAAATTTATCTCTTGATAAAACCACCAGATTTATCTCATGATAAAACCACCAGATTTACCTCATGATAAAACCATTAGATTTATCTCCCGATAAAACCACAAGAGTGGTCTCGTAAGTTTATTTTAGGGACTAGTACTAGGATGTAAATACTATCTTCCCACCTCATACAAACTATGACTATGTCCGGCTCATGACGTCATTGAACCATGACCAACCTTGACGCTCCTCCAACCATGATCTGTTGTTTTCCTTTTGTTACGTCATACTAGACAGTGACGTCAGGGGTGACTCAGGTTCACAGACAAGTCTTAAGGCCATCAGAACAGCGAGCAGCGGCCATTCTGTGATCGCCATAGCTGATCATTGATCCCGGTATTGATTGCATGGCTATTGATTTCCTCCATCGATTACCTGTAGAACCCAACGAAGCGAGAAGTGATGACGGCACACTCGACCCGATGACATCAGTTCAGGTAAAGCTGTTGGGGTCAAGGTGAGGTCAGGTGTGGGTTCTTGGGTCAAACATTCAGACTGAGGGAGGGTGGGTTCCTGGGTCAGACATTCAGACTAAGGGAGGGTGTGTCTTGGGTCAGACTGACATAGTATGACTTGGTCGTTAACGCCGCTACCCCTTGTTCCTCCAGCACCATCTTCCGCACCCCCAATACATCCACCCACCCCTCACACCTATCTATCATCACTCACACCTACCAACGTTCATCCAAGTCACCATCATTACTACATCATTACCTCCCCAACCACCTCATCTACCTCCCCACCCACCTCATCTACAACCCCAACCACCTCATCTGCCTCCCCAACCACCTCATCTACCTCCCCAACCACCCCAACCACCTCATCTACCTCCCCACCCACCTCATCTACAACCCCAACCACCTCATCTGCCTCCCCAACCACCTCATCTACCTCCCCAACCACCCCAACCACCTCATCTACCTCCCCAACCACCCCAACCACCCCATCTACCTCCCCAACCACCCCAACCACCTCATCTACAACCCCAACCACCTCATCTGCCTCCCCAACCACCTCATCTACCTCCCCAACCACCCCAACCACCTCATCTACCTCCCCAACCACCTCATCTACCTCCCCAACCACCTCATCTACCTCCCCAACCACCCCAACCACCTCATCTGCCTCCCCAACCACCTCATCTACCTCCCCAACCACCCCAACCACCTCATCTACAACCCCAACCACCTCATCTACCTCCTCAACCACCTCATCTACCTCCCCAACCACATCATCTACCTCCCCATCCACCTCATCTACCTCCCCAACCACCCCATCTACCTCCCCAACCACCCCAACCACCTCATCTGCCTCCCCAACCACCTCATCTACCTCCCCATCCACCTCATCTACCTCCCCATCCACCTCATCTACCTCCCCAACCACCTCATCTACCTCCCCAACCACCCCAACCACCTCATCTGCCTCCCCAACCACCTCATCTACCTCCCCAACCACCTCATCTACAACCCCAACCACCTCATCTACCTCCTCAACCACCTCATCTACCTCCCCAACCACATCATCTACCTCCTCAACCACCTCATCTACAACCCCAACCACCTCATCTACCTCCTCAACCACCTCATCTACCTCCCCAACCACCTCATCTACAACCCCAACCACCTCATCTACCTCCTCAACCACCTCATCTACCTCCCCAACCACATCATCTACCTCCCCATCCACCTCATCTACCTCCCCATCCACCTCATCTACCTCCCCATCCACCTCATCTACCTCCCCAACCACCTCATCTACCTCCCCAACCACCCCAACCACCTCATCTGCCTCCCCAACCACCTCATCTACCTCCCCAACCACCCCAACCACCTCATCTACAACCCCAACCACCTCATCTACCTCCTCAACCACCTCATCTACCTCCCCAACCACATCATCTACCTCCCCATCCACCTCATCTACCTCCCCAACCACATCATCTACCTCCCCAACCACATCGTCTACCTCCCCATCCACCTCATCTACCTCCCCAACCACCTCATCTACCTCCCCAACCACCTCATCTACCTCCACAACCACCTCATCTACCTCCCCAACCACCTCATTTACAACCCCAACCACCTCATCTACAACACCAACCACCTCATCTACCTCCCCAACCACATCATCTACTTCCCCAACCACTACTTGAGCCTGTGTCGCCCGACCCCCCCCCCCCCCCCCAACCTTACCCACTACCCCACACCCACAGGTGTCTGGCCTCGTGGTATCGTGCAGGTAAGCCACGCCCAGACCGTTGTATCCCCGCATGCGCCGTGACTAATGGCCTTGCCCCTTTTCGTTGCGTCACCAGCGAGTTATCAGCAGACGGCCAAGTGTCCTTGCCCAGTCCTGCTGTCATCGCGGACCTACTTGATGTGCAGCAAGCCCAGCAGACGATCACGTCTGTGTGCCATCTCCACAGATACAGTAAGTGTTTTAAAGCTCAACTTCAGGGCTCTCGTTAGATTTTAAATCTCCTTTACATTTCCTCTTCCCGCCCCTGAAAACCAACCAACCAAAGACCAGGGTAGCAGACAGTCACATGTCATCATTAGCATATCCATTCAAGGTCATTAACGACGGTCACATTACAGTTTTTGGACATGGTTTGATCAATAAGTATAAAACCCTTTAAACAATAAGCTTTAAATTATTGAAAATACCCTGGGGATAGTGGTGAGTAGGGTTTGTGGTTAGTCCCGTATTGTTGACCCAAAGGTCGAATTGTATGTAACACATATGGTTACCAGCCAAGGGGGATAAAAATATGAAGTTTTAATTCATTGAGTTGCGGCCCCTGTGGGGCTGTGGCCCTGTGGACGTAGTTGTTTTTTTTTTCATGCTTTTGTGAGCGATGTTACCTGTGTCCCATGTCATGTAACATGGGACTGTGGGTAGTTTCATGCCTAGCCGTGTCAGTTACACACAAGGCTGCTGTCTGTGGACACGGTGACCAAGATGTAGACCTAATGAAGGTAGTTATATAGATTATGTTTGTTAAAATACTTATTTGTGTATTCCTGCTAGTGCTGCATGTGCACACTAGTTAGGGTGAGTATTAATATAAGTATTTATTTGTAGTACTACTTTTTGGTACTTGTTGGCAGTACTGTGTACTGGCCGAAACATAATTTATTGTACCCGTGTATATTGTAGCCTACACGTGGTGTTGTCATGAATGTAACTTTTTATTTACATTTGTTTTAGGGCTACAGTTTTTCCTTTTGTTTTGGTCTGTCTTCAGTATTTTCTCACGTCGTACTACTGTGTTGCATCGCCGTCATGGCTCGATGCTGTAAATAAAGCGAGTACTTGACAACAACTGTCGGTGTCAGTGTGTTCTTAATCTCTGGGTCAGCCCGTCTTAACCACAACACCTCAGTGGGTAAAAGCATCCCCACTGAGTGAGGGTTACATGTATAAACATCATAAACCAATAAAAAGGTTGTAAAAACATTGTAAAGACACCCCTACCTTTAGCCAATTTTTTAAAATGGCTGAACTTTCCTTCTTCCGCCCCCACATCCCAGGTCAGTCACATCCACATAAACAAGCTCTAGCGATAGGATAGGGGAAGATAACCGAGATTTTCAATTCCTCTTATACGACTTGCAGATTTCTTTTCATTTCAAGCAACAAATCAAGAATAACCACAGCAAACAGCAGCTAAACACACACACACACACACACACACACGCACACAGTAGCGGTTTAAGAGGGAGGTTGGGGGGTGAACAGGGGAAAAGTCACAGGAAAAAAAGTCACAGAAATAAAGTCACAGAAAAAGTCACAAAAATATTTTAAGAAATATTTTGATTTAATTGTTGAGAATTGTAAATTTGTGGGTGTTTATTTATGTGTGTGGTGTTAATTTTGTAGCATTTGCAAACTTTAAAAGCATTATGGTTTATAATTATAATAAGTAAAATACTCTAAGATTATGTACACAGCAATCTCAACCTTTAAGTAATTATTTAAATACGCAGAAGAAACATTAATTGTACAAGAAATTATAGATATATCATTGTTTTTTGCATGTTTTATTGGGTGTACTTTTCCGGCTTTAGAACTGTACATAGATCTATATCGATTCGTTTTGAAACTTTCCTATATGTTCCATGTGACGTCACGGTCGTGGGAAGTTTCGTTTTTCGTTTGAATGTGAAAGTTTTTATTTTCCTTGTGTTTTCTCTAGAACATTCCTGGATGACACGGTGACAAAATGGCTTAACTTTATGTAAGAATGTACAATCAAGTTCAAGGAAGATCACTCCCGCCTGATGTTTATTCGGAAATTGAAATGAAAAAAAAAAACAACCCAAGTTCGGAAATGGACGCTGTTCCCGAGCTGTCTGACACTGTCTGGTCCCATTAGCTTTATATCAGGTGGTTCTTTAGCTGGAGGAAAATCTCCACGACATTTGGGAAACCACGGTAGGAAACTAATAAAGGAGAAGCCAAATGATTGTTCGCTATTAATCAGGGCAGCGGTTCTAAACTTTTTTTCCGTGGAAGACAAGACTTGTTTTTGATTTACTCGAGCCAAGTGCGCTACCCAATTCAGTTGGCATTCAATAAAATATATTTATAATGTGTGTTCATCATTTGAATTGTGATGCTCTTGTAAATCGTAACTTTCTGTGAATGAACTTGGGTCTGTGGGGGCGGGTGGTGAGGCGTGAGAATCGCTGAAATGGAGTGCCGCCCACACCAGGTCACGCCCCGGCTAGAGATGGTACAGCATAGAAGAATGGCGGGGTTGGGAGTAAATAGGGGGGGTGTCCACCAAATGTCAGATGTACGGAAGTGCGACTGAGGTGTAGAGGGGGGAGGGGCGGTGTAGGGGAGTGGGGGCGGGGTGGGTGTTCACCAAATTTCGGTTACACGGAAGCTAGTGTAAATAAACAACTGGGATACTTAGTGCCACTACCAACAGGCGAATGTACCAATAGACAGGTGTTAACACTTACACGAGTAATGTAGGCCTACATGTACGTTACATAGTCCTATCGATAAATATAAGTCACTGTTTATGATATATATATATATATATATATATATATATATATATATATATATATATATATATATATATATATATATATATATATTACGGTAATTTACGTATGTCAAAAAACTAAAGAGTATATCCCAGCGTAAATGAGTTGCCAATCTTTCGCTGGCTGGATGAGGCTAGCAGTGTCAGCTGTAGGAATTAGGGAAAAATGATAATTGCTAGTTGTTTTTGTACCTAGAGCTGGCTATGTCATAGCTGCTAGCATGTAAGCGAGAGACTTCAATAGCTCTTGGGTCATTTCGCGGGTCATCTGCCGGCCGGGTCATCTTGTGGGTCGTGGGATTTACTGGATGTTATCGAAAGGGTCGTGTATTGTATACAGAGCCCAGTACACGAAACGCGTTGGTGGGGTACACAGACTTCAATACAAGAACCGTTGGTGGGGTACACAGACTTCAATAAAAGAACCGTTGGTGGGGTACACAGACTTCAATACAAGAACCGTTGGTGGGGTACACATACTTCAATAAAAGAACCGTTGGTGGGGTACACAGACTTCAATACAAGAACCGTTGGTGGGGTACACAGACTTCAATAAAAGAACCGTTGGTGGGGTACATAGACTTCAATAAAAGAACCGTTGGTGGGGTACACAGACTTCAATACAAGAGCCGTTGGTGGGGTACACAGACTTCAATTAAAGAGCCGTTGATGGGGTACACAGACTTCAATACAAGAACCGTTGGTGGGGTACACAGACTTCAATAAAAGAACCGTTGGTGGGGTACACAGACTTCAATAAAAGAACCGTTGGTGGGGTACACAGACTTCAATAAAAGAACCGTTGGTGGGGTACACAGACTTCAATACAAGAGCCGTTGGTGGGGTACACAGACTTCAATACAAGAGCCGTTGGTGGGGTACACAGACTTCAATAAAAGAACCGTTGGTGGGGTACACATACTTCAATAAAAGAGCCGTTGGTGGGGTACACAGACTTCAATACAAGAGCCGTTGGTGGGGTACACAGACTTCAATAAAAGAACCGTTGGTGGGGTACACATACTTCAATAAAAGAACCGTTGGTGGGGTACACAGACTTCAATAAAAGAACCATTGGTGGGGTACACAGACTTCAATAAAAGAACCATTGGTGGGGTACACAGACTTCAATACAAGAACCGTTGGTGGGGTACACAGACTTCAATACAAGAGCCGTTGGTGGGGTACACAGACTTCAATAAAAGAACCGTTGGTGGGGTACACAGACTTCAATAAAAGAACCATTGGTGGGGTACACAGACTTCAATACAAGAACCGTTGGTGGGGTACACAGACTTCAATAAAAGAACCGTTGGTGGGGTACACAGACTTCAATACAAGAGCCGTTGGTGGGGTACACAGACTTCAATAAAAGAACCGTTGATGGGGTACACAGACTTCAATTAAAGAGCCGTTGGTGGGGTACACAGACTTCAATACAAGAGCCGTTGGTGGGGTACACAGACTTCAATAAAAGAACCATTGGTGGGGTACACAGACTTCAATTAAAGAGCCGTTGGTGGGGTACACAGACTTCAATAAAAGAACCGTTGGTGGGGTACACAGACTTCAATAAAAGAACCGTTGATGGGGTACACAGACTTCAATTAAAGAGCCGTTGATGGGGTACACAGACTTCAATAAAAGAACCGTTGGTGGGGTACACAGACTTCAATACAAGAACCGTTGGTGGGGTACACATACTTCAATAAAAGAACCGTTGGTGGGGTACACAGACTTCAATACAAGAACCGTTGGTGGGGTACACAGACTTCAATAAAAGAACCGTTGGTGGGGTACATAGACTTCAATAAAAGAACCGTTGGTGGGGTACACAGACTTCAATACAAGAGCCGTTGGTGGGGTACACAGACTTCAATTAAAGAGCCGTTGATGGGGTACACAGACTTCAATACAAGAACCGTTGGTGGGGTACACAGACTTCAATAAAAGAACCGTTGGTGGGGTACACAGACTTCAATAAAAGAACCGTTGGTGGGGTACACAGACTTCAATAAAAGAACCGTTGGTGGGGTACACAGACTTCAATACAAGAGCCGTTGGTGGGGTACACAGACTTCAATACAAGAGCCGTTGGTGGGGTACACAGACTTCAATAAAAGAACCGTTGGTGGGGTACACATACTTCAATAAAAGAGCCGTTGGTGGGGTACACAGACTTCAATACAAGAGCCGTTGGTGGGGTACACAGACTTCAATAAAAGAACCGTTGGTGGGGTACACATACTTCAATAAAAGAACCGTTGGTGGGGTACACAGACTTCAATAAAAGAACCATTGGTGGGGTACACAGACTTCAATAAAAGAACCATTGGTGGGGTACACAGACTTCAATACAAGAACCGTTGGTGGGGTACACAGACTTCAATACAAGAGCCGTTGGTGGGGTACACAGACTTCAATAAAAGAACCGTTGGTGGGGTACACAGACTTCAATAAAAGAACCATTGGTGGGGTACACAGACTTCAATACAAGAACCGTTGGTGGGGTACACAGACTTCAATAAAAGAACCGTTGGTGGGGTACACAGACTTCAATACAAGAGCCGTTGGTGGGGTACACAGACTTCAATAAAAGAACCGTTGATGGGGTACACAGACTTCAATTAAAGAGCCGTTGGTGGGGTACACAGACTTCAATACAAGAGCCGTTGGTGGGGTACACAGACTTCAATAAAAGAACCATTGGTGGGGTACACAGACTTCAATTAAAGAGCCGTTGGTGGGGTACACAGACTTCAATAAAAGAACCGTTGGTGGGGTACACAGACTTCAATAAAAGAACCGTTGATGGGGTACACAGACTTCAATTAAAGAGCCGTTGATGGGGTACACAGACTTCAATACAAGAGCCGTTGGTGGGGTACACAGACTTCAATACAAGAGCCGTTGGTGGGGTACACAGACTTCAATACAAGAGCCGTTGGTGGGGTACACAGACTTCAATAAAAGAACCGTTGGTGGGGTACACAGACTTCAATACAAGAACCGTTGGTGGGGTACACAGACTTCAATAAAAGAACCGTTGGTGGGGTACACAGACTTCAATACAAGAGCCGTTGGTGGGGTACACAGACTTCAATAAAAGAACCGTTGGTGGGGTACACAGACTTCAATACAAGAACCGTTGGTGGGGTACACAGACTTCAATAAAAGAACCGTTGGTGGGGTACACAGACTTCAATAAAAGAACCGTTGGTGGGGTACACAGACTTCAATAAAAGAACCGTTGGTGGGGTACACAGACTTCAATAAAAGAACCGTTGGTGGGGTACACAGACTTCAATAAAAGAACCGTTGGTGGGGTACACAGACTTCAATACAAGAACCGTTGGTGGGGTACACAGACTTCAATAAAAGAACCGTTGGTGGGGTACACAGACTTCAATAAAAGAACCGTTGGTGGGGTACACAGACTTCAATACAAGAGCCGTTGGTGGGGTACACAGACTTCAATAAAAGAACCGTTGATGGGGTACACAGACTTCAATAAAAGAACCGTTGGTGGGGTACACAGACTTCAATAAAAGAACCGTTGGTGGGGTACACAGACTTCAATACAAGAGCCGTTGGTGGGGTACACAGACTTCAATAAAAGAGCCGTTGGTGGGGTACACAGACTTCAATACAAGAACCGTTGGTGGGGTACACAGACTTCAATACAAGAACCGTTGGTGGGGTACACAGACTTCAATAAAAGAACCGTTGGTGGGGTACACAGACTTCAATAAAAGAACCGTTGGTGGGGTACACAGACTTCAATAAAAGAACCGTTGGTGGGGTACACAGACTTCAATAAAAGAACCGTTGGTGGGGTACACAGACTTCAATACAAGAGCCGTTGGTGGGGTACACAGACTTCAATAAAAGAACCGTTGATGGGGTACACAGACTTCAATAAAAGAACCGTTGGTGGGGTACACAGACTTCAATACAAGAGCCGTTGGTGGGGTACACAGACTTCAATAAAAGAACCGTTGGTGGGGTACACAGACTTCAATAAAAGAACCGTTGATGGGGTACACAGACTTCAATTAAAGAGCCGTTGGTGGGGTACACAGACTTCAATACAAGAGCCGTTGGTGGGGTACACAGACTTCAATACAAGAGCCGTTGGTGTGGTACACAGACTTCAATACAAGAGCCGTTGGTGGGGTACACAGACTTCAATACAAGAGCCGTTGGTGGGGTACACAGACTTCAATACAAGAGCCGTTGGTGGGGTACACAGACTTCAATAAAAGAGCCGTTGGTGGGGTACACAGACTTCAATAAAAGAACCGTTGGTGGGGTACACAGACTTCAATACAAGAGCCGTTGGTGGGGTACACAGACTTCAATAAAAGAGCCGTTGGTGGGGTACACAGACTTCAATACAAGAACCGTTGGTGGGGTACACAGACTTCAATAAAAGAACCGTTGATGGGGTACACAGACTTCAATACAAGAACCGTTGGTGGGGTACACAGACTTCAATAAAAGAACCGTTGGTGGGGTACACAGACTTCAATAAAAGAACCGTTGATGGGGTACACAGACTTCAATACAAGAACCGTTGGTGGGGTACACAGACTTCAATAAAAGAACCGTTGGTGGGGTACACAGACTTCAATAAAAGAACCGTTGGTGGGGTACACAGACTTCAATAAAAGAACCGTTGGTGGGGTACACAGACTTCAATAAAAGAACCGTTGGTGGGGTACACAGACTTCAATACAAGAGCCGTTGGTGGGGTACACAGACTTCAATAAAAGAACCGTTGATGGGGTACACAGACTTCAATAAAAGAACCGTTGGTGGGGTACACAGACTTCAATACAAGAGCCGTTGGTGGGGTACACAGACTTCAATAAAAGAACCGTTGGTGGGGTACACA
Organism: Physella acuta; assembly: GCF_028476545.2. NCBI lineage: Eukaryota > Metazoa > Mollusca > Gastropoda > Physidae > Physella > Physella acuta. The sequence goes on along the minus strand of NW_026731685.1, from coordinate 754,565 downwards.
GACTTCAATAAAAGAACCGTTGATGGGGTACACAGACTTCAATTAAAGAGCCGTTGGTGGGGTACACAGACTTCAATACAAGAGCCGTTGGTGGGGTACACAGACTTCAATACAAGAGCCGTTGGTGTGGTACACAGACTTCAATACAAGAGCCGTTGGTGGGGTACACAGACTTCAATACAAGAGCCGTTGGTGGGGTACACAGACTTCAATACAAGAGCCGTTGGTGGGGTACACAGACTTCAATACAAGAGCCTCTAGCGACGAGTGTACTGACATGGTTCTTATTGCATCCAAATTCGTCAGTGTCAGCACTGACGGCGGCAAAAACCTCCACGATATTTTATAGTAAAACATTGTCACGTGGTCATTTTCATTCATAAAAAACCTAGCCACGGAATGAATGGCGCACGTGTCCATTGTGTCCCGGTACACAAGAGCCCCATTGTTGATAAGATTTATGGCAGGCCGGGTTCGGTGCTCGTCTTGCCATTGGCGGCCTGTGTTAACCTAGCTGCTGGCTACACCGCTGCTGTGTGAAGGTAATGGGGTCAAATAGTGGGCGTATTTCCGCTCATTTATTTACATACTCACACACTCCGAAACAGACGCACGCACATATAGGCCTATACACACACGCCCAGACAGGCGCACACAGAAATGCAGACCTGTACAATTCGAGATACATACAAACACATAAAACACAAACACTGTGCTATTTTAATGTGGCGTGTTAGGAAGGTACTTAAATTACATACATACATCGATACATTGGCTACATACATAGACACTGACTACATACTGCCGGTAGCGGATTAATGGGGGAGGGTTAGGAGGGCAGAGGCCCGCGACTTTTAGGGGCCCCCAAATTTTCTCGTAAAAACAAAAATAAACTCCACTTTACTAACGTTTTAATAATAATAAGTTTTAAAATATTTATTTTTTTTTTTTCTTCTAAATACGAAACGCATGCACAATTTATAAGAAGTCACAGACATACACAGACACTGTTTACTTATAGCCGACTATCCTTAACATAACACGGACCAATGTTAGCTTATGACAATAAGCTGACTGATGACAAATGTCTTAACAATTGACCTCACTTAAAAACATTTTTAAAAGTAGCACAAATGTTCGGCAAAAGCTAGGCCTAACCCTAACCCCAGTTAATTAAATTCTCCTACAGACTTTTGCTTCTTTTAGTTTTCTGTTTGTGCTGTTTTCTGTGTGCGCATTTTTCTCTTTGCGCATTTTCCGGGTATACACATTTCTGTTGCTCTTTTTTGTGTGCGCAATTTTCTGTTTGCGCATTTTTCAGGTTGCGCACTTTTTTCTTTGCGCATTTATCTGTATGCGCAAACTTCTGGGGAATCCTATCTAGGTTACAGTTTGCAGATGGTCAATAAGCTACCAACAATGTGAGAGTGTGAGTGTTACATTTAGCTGAAGCTGAAAAATTGCCAATTATTTGTAAAACAGGGGACATAACCAACAAAACAGCTGAGAGTATACTTGTTCTTGCCCTTTAAGTGGTATCGGTGCTTCGTTAGTTTTATATGAGAACTAGCACAACATTTTTACGAATTGACGATACAACTCACCGATCAGAATCATCGTTATCCAGAGGAGTTCCATTTTTGAAGTGTCGGCTTCCAGGTCCCGTCGCCAGCTGTTTCTTAGCCGACCTCTATTGCGCTTTCCATGAGGGTTCCTCCACCTCTACTGATTTTGGTTGGCGTTCAGCGCTGTGTGTGTCCTATCCAACACCATATTCTTTTCCAAATTTCTTCTAATGCGGCAAGTTGTCCTGCGTTGCCGATGGTGCCGGGCCAGCGGATCCTATTTGTCTGAGGCAGCTGTTTACAAATGTCTGGACTTTGGCAGCCTTTGTTGTCCTCCAAGTCTCCGCCCCATACAGCAGCACTGACTAGACGTTGGAGAGGCGCACCTTGGTGGACAGGCAGAGCTCACTCGAGGTCCAGATGTTCTTTAGCTGTTCGAAGGCTGCTCTTGCTTTATTTATCCTTAACTACTGTATCTGTTCCTCCCTGTTGGTTCACAATACTACCTAAGTAGGTAAAGTGGACTCCATCGAGTGTGTCCTGTCCAGTGCTGGCCGCGTCAATCTCTAGTACTTTTGTCTTTTGCCACCAACCCATTGGAACACCACGTTAAATACTTTCCATAGAAAACACGTTTTCCCATGTATAAAACACAACTGGGAAGAACTCATTTCATAGCTAACCTTCCAACAGTGAGGGGGGGGGGGGTCGGTATGGAGGAGTGTAACACTAAGACAAAAAGCTTTAAGAAAAACACGCTCCTCCCAGGTTGATTAAATTGTGCACAAAATGACTCCTATCTTACAGATCAACACTCACCAATGTTGGCAGAGTTTCTTCCTGGCATCTGCCCCCCCCCCCCCCCGAATGAGATTTATATAGTAAACATATACTTTTACTAGTGTCCGCCAGCCGGAAAATGTTGACCGCCCCCCCCCCCCCCCCCCCCCCGAAAATATCAAGTGCCCCCCCCCCCCCCCGGAGAAAAAGTCTGGAAAGAAACACTGAATGTTGGATATCGACCACTAAGTAAAAAAATAGTAACATAGTTCTAAGCTTGGCTGGGATTGCTAAGTGACTGGAATTATCAAACACATACAACACTCCCGGTGAGAAGGGTAGATAGAGTGAGTTTTTGCATCTATGCATATTAAAATTAATGGCAGTTCTCTCAAATTTTCTACTCTCTATTACTGTTATGCTTGATCTGTCATGTAAATTAAGAGGTTATTTTCTATTCATATCAAAATTATTGAATAAATCGAGGTCAGGAATTACATCTTGCATGTTCCGTTTACATAGATATTTGGGTGGATCTTGTTTACTTAGAGATGTGGTTGGATAATGTTTACATAGAGATGTGGTTGAATCTTGTTTACATAGAGATGTGGTTGGATCTTGTTTACATAGAGATGTGGTTGGATATTGTTTACATAGAGATGTGGTTAGATATTGTTTGCATAGAGATGTGGCTGGATAATGTTTACATAGAGATGTGGTTGAATCTTGTTTACATGTGGTTGGATATTGTTTACATAGAGATGTTGTTGAATCTTGTTTACATAGAGATGTGGTTGGATCTTGTTTACATAGAGATGTGGTTGAATCTTGTTTACATAGAGATGTGGTTGAATCTTGTTTACATAGAGATGTGGTTGGATATTGTTTACATAGAGATGTGGTTGGATCTTGTTTACATAGAGATGTGGTTGGATATTGTTTACATAGAGATGTGGTTGGATAATGTTTACATAGAGATGTGGTTGGATATTGTTTACATAGAGATGTGGTTGGATATTGTTTACATAGAGATGTGGTTGAATCTTGTTTACATGTGGTTGGATATTGTTTACATGTGGTTGGATCTTGTTTACATAGAGATGTGGTTGAATCTTGTTTACATAGAGGTGTGGTTGGATCTTGTTTACATGTGGTTGGATATTGTTTACATAGAGATGTGGTTGGATATTGTTTACATAGAGATGTGGTTGGATATTGTTTACATAGAGATGTGGTTGAATCTTGTTTACATGTGGTTGGATATTGTTTACATAGAGATGTGGTTGGATATTGTTTACATAGAGATGTGGTTGGATATTGTTTACATGTGGTTGGATCTTGTTTACATAGAGATGTGGTTGAATCTTGTTTACATAGAGATGTGGTTGGATATTGTTTACATAGAGATGTGGTTGGATCTTGTTTACATAGAGATGTGGTTGGATATTGTTTACATAGAGATGTGGTTGAATCTTGTTTACATAGAGATGTGGTTGGATCTTGTTTACATGTGGTTGGATCTTGTTTACACAGAGATGTGGTTGGATATTGTTTACATAGAGATGTGGTTGGATAATGTTTACATAGAGATGTGGTTGGATCTTGTTTACATAGAGATGTGGTTGGATATTGTTTACATAGAGATGTGGTTGGATAATGTTTACATAGAGATGTGGTTGAATCTTGTTTACATAGAGATGTGGTTGGATAATGTTTACATAGAGATGTGGTTGGATATTGTTTACATGTGGTTGGATATTGTTTACATAGAGATGTGGTTGGATATTGTTTACATAGAGATGTGGTTGGATATTGTTTACATGTGGTTGGATCTTGTTTACATAGAGATGTGGTTGAATCTTGTTTACATAGAGATGTGGTTGGATATTGTTTACATAGAGATGTGGTAAGATATTGTTTACATAGAGATGTGGTTGGATCTTGTTTACATAGAGATGTGGTTGGATATTGTTTACATAGAGATGTGGTTGGATAATGTTTACATAGAGATGTGGTTGGATATTGTTTACATAGAGATGTGGTTGGATATTGTTTACATAGAGATGTGGTTGAATCTTGTTTACATGTGGTTGGATATTGTTTACATGTGGTTGGATCTTGTTTACATAGAGATGTGGTTGAATCTTGTTTACATAGAGGTGTGGTTGGATCTTGTTTACATGTGGTTGGATATTGTTTACATAGAGATGTGGTTGGATATTGTTTACATAGAGATGTGGTTGGATATTGTTTACATAGAGATGTGGTTGAATCTTGTTTACATGTGGTTGGATATTGTTTACATAGAGATGTGGTTGGATATTGTTTACATAGAGATGTGGTTGGATATTGTTTACATGTGGTTGGATCTTGTTTACATAGAGATGTGGTTGAATCTTGTTTACATAGAGATGTGGTTGGATATTGTTTACATAGAGATGTGGTTGGATCTTGTTTACATAGAGATGTGGTTGGATATTGTTTACATAGAGATGTGGTTGAATCTTGTTTACATAGAGATGTGGTTGGATCTTGTTTACATGTGGTTGGATCTTGTTTACACAGAGATGTGGTTGGATATTGTTTACATAGAGATGTGGTTGGATAATGTTTACATAGAGATGTGGTTGGATCTTGTTTACATAGAGATGTGGTTGGATATTGTTTACATAGAGATGTGGTTGGATAATGTTTACATAGAGATGTGGTTGAATCTTGTTTACATAGAGATGTGGTTGGATAATGTTTACATAGAGATGTGGTTGGATATTGTTTACATGTGGTTGGATATTGTTTACATAGAGATGTGGTTGGATATTGTTTACATAGAGATGTGGTTGGATATTGTTTACATGTGGTTGGATCTTGTTTACATAGAGATGTGGTTGAATCTTGTTTACATAGAGGTGTGGTTGGATCTTGTTTACATGTGGTTGGATATTGTTTACATAGAGATGTGGTTGGATATTGTTTACATAGAGATGTGGTTGGATATTGTTTACATAGAGATGTGGTTGAATCTTGTTTACATATGGTTGGATATTGTTTACATAGAGATGTGGTTGGATATTGTTTACATAGAGATGTGGTTGGATATTGTTTACATGTGGTTGGATCTTGTTTACATAGAGATGTGGTTGAATCTTGTTTACATAGAGATGTGGTTGGATATTGTTTACATAGAGATGTGGTTGGATCTTGTTTACATAGAGATGTGGTTGGATATTGTTTACATAGAGATGTGGTTGAATCTTGTTTACATAGAGATGTGGTTGGATCTTGTTTACATGTGGTTGGATCTTGTTTACACAGAGATGTGGTTGGATATTGTTTACATAGAGATGTGGTTGGATAATGTTTACATAGAGATGTGGTTGGATCTTGTTTACATAGAGATGTGGTTGGATATTGTTTACATAGAGATGTGGTTGGATAATGTTTACATAGAGATGTGGTTGAATCTTGTTTACATAGAGATGTGGTTGGATAATGTTTACATAGAGATGTGGTTGGATATTGTTTACGTGTGGTTGGATCTTGTTTACATAGAGATGTGGTTGAATCTTGTTTACATAGAGGTGTGGTTGGATCTTGTTTACATGTGGTTGGATATTGTTTACATAGAGATGTGGTTGGATATTGTTTACATAGAGATGTGGTTGGATATTGTTTACATAGAGATGTGGTTGAATCTTGTTTACATGTGGTTGGATATTGTTTACATAGAGATGTGGTTGGATATTGTTTACATAGAGATGTGGTTGGATATTGTTTACATGTGGTTGGATCTTGTTTACATAGAGATGTGGTTGAATCTTGTTTACATAGAGATGTGGTTGGATATTGTTTACATGTGGTTGGATCTTGTTTACATAGAGGTGTGGTTGGATCTTGTTTACATAGAGATGTGGTTGGATCTTGTTTACATAGAGATGTGGTTGGATCTTGTTTACATAGAGATGTGGTTGAATCTTCTTTACATAGAGGTGTGGTTGGATCTTGTTTACATAGAGGTGTGGTTGGATCTTGTTTACATGTGGTTGGATCTTGTTTACATAGAGATGTGGTTGAATCTTGTTTACATAGAGGTGTGGTTGGATCTTGTTTACATAGAGATGTGGTTGGATATTGTTTACATAGAGATGTGGTTGGATAATGTTTACATAGAGATGTGGTTGAATCTTGTTTACATAGAGATGTGGTTGGATAATGTTTACATAGAGATGTGGTTGGATATTGTTTACATGTGGTTGGATATTGTTTACATAGAGATGTGGTTGGATATTGTTTACATAGAGATGTGGTTGGATATTGTTTACATGTGGTTGGATCTTGTTTACATAGAGATGTGGTTGAATCTTGTTTACATAGAGATGTGGTTGGATATTGTTTACATGTGGTTGGATCTTGTTTACATAGAGGTGTGGTTGGATCTTGTTTACATAGAGGTGTGGTTGGATCTTGTTTACATGTGGTTGGATCTTGTTTACATAGAGATGTGGTTGAATCTTCTTTACATAGAGGTGTGGTTGGATCTTGTTTACATAGAGGTGTGGTTGGATCTTGTTTACATGTGGTTGGATCTTGTTTACATAGAGATGTGGTTGAATCTTGTTTACATAGAGGTGTGGTTGGATCTTGTTTACATGTGGTTGGATCTTGTTTACATAGAGATGTGGTTGGATAATGTTTACATAGAGATGTGGTTGAATCTTGTTTACATAGAGATGTGGTTGGATAATGTTTACATAGAGATGTGGTTGGATATTGTTTACATGTGGTTGGATATTGTTTACATAGAGATGTGGTTGGATATTGTTTACATAGAGATGTGGTTGGATATTGTTTACATGTGGTTGGATCTTGTTTACATAGAGATGTGGTTGAATCTTGTTTACATAGAGATGTGGTTGGATATTGTTTACATGTGGTTGGATCTTGTTTACATAGAGGTGTGGTTGGATCTTGTTTACATAGAGATGTGGTTGGATCTTGTTTACATAGAGATGTGGTTGGATCTTGTTTACATAGAGATGTGGTTGAATCTTCTTTACATAGAGGTGTGGTTGGATCTTGTTTACATAGAGGTGTGGTTGGATCTTGTTTACATGTGGTTGGATCTTGTTTACATAGAGATGTGGTTGAATCTTGTTTACATAGAGGTGTGGTTGGATCTTGTTTACATGTGGTTGGATCTTGTTTACATAGAGATGTGGTTGGATCTTGTTTACATAGAGATGTGGTTGAATCTTGTTTACATAGAGATGTGGTTGGATATTGTTTACATAGAGATGTGGTTGGATATTGTTTACATAGAGGTGTGGTTGGATCTTGTTTACATAGAGATGTGGTTGGATATTGTTTACATAGAGATGTGGTTGGATCTTGTTTACATAGAGGTGTGGTTGGATATTGTTTACATGTGGTTGGATCTTGTTTACATAGAGGTGTGGTTGGATCTTGTTTACATAGAGATGTGGTTGGATATTGTTTACATAGAGATGTGGTTGGATCTTGTTTACATAGAGGTGTGGTTGGATATTGTTTACATAGAGATGTGGTTGGATCTTGTTTACATAGAGATATGGTCAGTTTTTCTTCCAGACTTTTTTCTCAGGGGGGGGCACTTGAAATTTTTGGGGGGGGGGGGGGGGGGGCGGTAGACTTTCTTCGGGGGGGGGGGGGGGGGCGAACACTGTTAAAAGTATATGTTTTCTATATAAATTATATAAATTTCATTTCGTTCGGGCGGGGGGGGGGCGGGGCTTCACCCCCCCCCCCCCCCGAAGAGATGCCTGGAAGAAACTCTGGATATGGTTGAATCTTGTTTATTTGGAAATGTAGGAGTATCTTGTTTACACAGAGATGTGGGTTGATCATGTGGGTGGATTTTGTTTACAAACAGATGGAGTTGAATCTTGTGCATTAATCGTAATGATCAGTGGCGTAGCGAGGTTGGGTGTCACCTGGTGCGGCACTTAATGGTGTCACCCCCCCCCCCCCCCCCAGAGGCGTAGCGACCCTTCCTGGGGACAAACTTTCAATTTTCGATATGCACCGCCCCCTCAAACTTTCGATATGCACCCTCCCCCCTCAAACTTTCGATTTGCTCTGCACCCCCCCCCCCCTCAAACTTCCGATTTGCACCTCTTAAAACACTTAACACTCAAATTAATCACTTAATTAAGCGGAATTATCATTTTTTTTCTCTATATATTTTGCTATTTTTTGCCTTGGTGTCACCACCCCCCCTAAATGGTGTCACCCGGTGCGGTCCGCACCCCCCCCCTCGCTACGCCTCTGTTAATGATCATTTTTCCTTCAACTTTTAGCTTGTAGGACCAGTTAGACATCCGGACGAAGGTACAGCAAACCCTTATCACGATACATATCGCTGAGCCATGTATGGTTACCACGTGAGCTAAACAAGAATGGTTTCTGTCCACACTGCTTATAACCTAGTAGTTGACTGGCTGATGCCTGGAATTCCTAAAGCCAAGCAAGGCTTTGCAAACCTGCACAAAAAATTTAATGGCGACATGGCGAAAAAAAAACTCGTTCAGGAACAAATGCAGATTTTTCAAAAGTTATTTCCTTAGCATCCTACTGTATGGCAGCGAATGCTGGAAAGTAACAACCGCTGTCAGTAGATCACTGGACTCTGTCCAAACTAAGTGCGTGTGAAGGACAAAAGGCATCCACTGGCCCAACACCAACTCCAATGATAGATTAGTTGCAGAAATGGAACTGGAATAGAATCCCGAAATAATGGAATACGGTAAAGAGGATGGTGGGTAACCTTTTAAGGATGATTTCCGATGATACAACAGAAATGGCGCTCAACTAGGAACCTCCAGGAAGAAGTAAGCACTGAAGGTCAAGGGTGGAGGAAGAAAAACAAGCACGACTATCACGACTAGAGCAAGTCTATCTCGGGGACTGACTAGAGCAAGTCTATCTCGGGGACTGACTAGAGCAAGTCTATCTCGGGGGACTGACTAGAGCAAGTCTATCTCGGGGGACTGACTAGAGCAAGTCTATCTCGGGGGACTGACTAGAGCAAGTCTATCTCGGGGGACTGACTAGAGCAAGTCTATCTCGGGGGACTGACAAAAGCAAGTCTATCTCGGTGGACTGACTAGAGCAAATCTATCTCGGGGGACTGACTAGAGCAAATCTATCTCGGGGGACTGACGGGAACATTGTCAGAGATCGAGAAAAGTGGAAAGAGCTTTCTGTGGCCGCTCCATGTGTCTTGCGCACAAAAGGGAAAATATGATGATCGTTCAAAATGTCAATAGCGTTTAGTTTGCATACTACCTTAAAGTTACATTTAAAATGTCTATTAGGGACATAGGCGTAGCGAGGGGGGGGGGGGGTGCGGACCGCACCGGGTGACACCATTTAGGGGGTGTCACCAAGGCAAAAAATAAATATATACAGAAAATGATAATTTCACTTTTCGCCACTGCTTACAAGTGTAATATGGAACATATATATATATATATATATATATATATATATATATATATATATATATATATATATATATATATATATATATTTATTTATTTATTTATTTATTTATTATTTTTTTTAATTTTTAAATTTTTTTTTTTTACTATGACAAAGCATGTTTGCTGTCTGCTATGTCATGAATTAAGTAGATTTTGTTCAACTATTAAATGCAACAAAGACTTCATTTCTTCATTTATATATATATATATATATATATATATATATATATATATATATATATATATATATATATATATATATATATATATATATATATATATATATATATTTATTTAATTTCTTTTTCTTACGGGGGGGGGGGGGGGGTGACACTATCAGGTGCCGCACCGGGTGACACCCGATCTCGCTACACCACTGGTTAGGGCTTATATTTTTCACATAATCTATGTTATATACAACAAGAACTACATAAGTCTAGACGTTATTTAACATAAGTAGCTAGGCCCTAGGCCCTAACCAGATTCCCAGCCTAGGCCTACCGTAAACAGGTTCGATAACCAGTAGGAGGCTAGCCTAGATATCAGCGAGCTGAATATGCTAGACTAATATCCCTTTGCAAGAAATCTACTTCCGGAATAATATTTGTACAAAGATCGTTTGCCGCCATAGTTTTTCATACATTAAAATAGAAGTGTTTCACAATCCGATCCATCATGAAGCTCGTGAGGTACATCTGTTAACATAAAAACCTATTTCATTTCCTTTCAATATCAAATTAATACAAACTGTGTGTATTTTGTTAGAATAAACAAATTATCGATAACTGGTTAACCGGTTTTTAATAGTGCAAATAGTTAATAGTTTGATCTAGATTTCCTAGAATAGCTTCTAAACTTAGAATTTACATTTCTAGTCGTCTAGACCCTCTTTACATCTAGATCTAGATTGTGGAAATATACTTTATCATATAGGCCTACTGTTGTAAGCTGTCATTGCACTGAAGCAATAGATTAATAGTAATATTATTAGGTTGAATAGGGCAGGTCAAAACTCCATTTTATGATTTTAGTTTTGGTGTTAGATCTAGATCTCTAGATCTAGTCTAGATGACAGATGATAGTCTATATCTAGGCCTATTTTTATTCAATATACACCTATTCACCTCCGGTTGAGCGTATTTTAATTTATTATTATAAACACAACTGAAACCCACAAAAATAATTAGATAACAACACAAGGATTAGCTCTAGAAATCTAGATCGGTTAACTCCATTTTAGCGTATTTTATTCTCCGCTTCTTGTTTACCTCCAGTTGAACGTATTTTATTATAACAACCGAAACACACCAAAACATTAGGAAAACACGATTTATTTAAACTATTTTAAACAATGCAACCGTTGACCTAATTTTACGCTCAATTACACCAGCATTAGCCTCCAGCTCCCCCAACGCCTTCTGCTTTATAATTATCATACGTCATAGCTATTTGAAATTATGGTGATGTCAGTTTTGGAGTCACTGAGTTCATATAAGTTAGGATTGCTTGCTACCCTGGGGGACTGGCTGGTTGCTAACAACAATATGGCGTACACTACAGACCGGATGCATAACTTCTGATGATTTTTGTCTTAGTTCCAGTGACCTTCTTAGAATTACTTTTTAAAATGTTTACCATGAGCAAAATAGCGGGTTTTTACGTTATAAAAGCAAGTTATATTGGCTTGTGAATAGAGACTAAAATACCTTTCTCGCTTGGGCACTTTACTAGATTTTCATGGTTATCAAATACCTAATTTAAAAAATACGTATCATGTAGATACAAAATCACTTAAACTCAAAACAACATGAAACCAAAGTTAATGCCTAAATTAATATTGAAATCCACTTTTAATTTGTGATCAATACCATTAAAATGTATTTGTGGGTGTTGACAAAATGTGAGACATGCGTGAAATCTGTCATCTCCAAAACATCTTGCAGAGTAATGGAATAAGACTATGATTTGGCACTAGGCCCTGTCTAAGTCTAGAAATATAAGTACAATTTTACCTCACCCTGTTAGCAGATTATTGAATTCTCTTACTTAATCATGTGAGGCCCCTAGTTGTGCTTAGGGCTCCATCTACGGATATCCACTGGACTCAGTTCTGTATAGCGCTTTTCAGTTGGGTCCATGTTAGTCTTAATTCTGCAACCCTTGCTTGATATTTGTGCAGCATGTTCTTAGTCTGCCCACTTTTCTTTTTCCCTGTGGACTTAGACTAGTGCCTGTTTGTTGATGTTTATTCCATTTCTTTCAATTTATGCCCAGTCCATCCCTACACGTCTATAGCACTGATTCCTTTTCTGCTTACTTCACCTTTTAACTTCTAGACAGCGACACATTTCTCTTGTGCTCAATCCTAAGAAAAGGGGCTGTACTCTTTAAAATCTAACCTAAATATAAGGTGGGTCATCAACAACAAACATTAAATTTTTTTTAAACAAAAGAAAAGTGGACAACACATTTATTTAAATATAAATGAAGAAATGAAGTCTTTGTTGCATTTAATAGTTGAACAAAATCTACTTAATTCATGACAGAGCAGACAGCAAACATGCTTTATCATAGTAATTCCCATCTTGAAAAATACACGTCTGTATATCAGCTAATATTTATTAAGGGGTGAAAAAATCTAACTTCTTAATTAATAAGTTTTATTTGTGTGTATCTAAGTTAGGTAGGCCTAATTATCTTTTCTATAAAGAAAAATTTACCAAATTTTATATTGTAAAATACCATGATAAATTTAATGGATTTTACCATTCAAAAAAATTGTAGTTTTCTGTTACAAAAACTAGCCAGCAGACTTGATTAGTTAGTAAAAGAAGGATCAATGATCGTATAATCAATATACATGTTTTTCTTTTAACCTTGAGGCCTTCACTAAAGTTTTTTTTCAAGAAGATTCCTGTATACTTTGCCACAAATTTAAATCTGCTTCCCTAATTTTCAGAAAATCAAATGGCTAAACCTACATGAATAATTTTTATTTTATCTCTCACATTTTAAGGTTTCTCATGAAGCTTAGTCATGAAACAGTCACCATAGAGTTGAAAAATGGAACACAAGTTACAGGAACAGTTACAGGCAAGACATTAACCTCAATCAGATTTTAGGCTATTTAAAAAAATAGTGTATTCTTCAAGATAAATTAAAATATAATCTGGATGTGTACATTGTTGCTTCTTAATTAGTTGTATTCCATATTACTCTGTGGTGCTGGTACTTTGCTAACTGAACCCTTCTGTTAATACAGGTGTTGATGTGAGCATGAACACACATTTAAAAGCAGTAAAGCTTACTGTAAAAAATAAGGAAACACAACAGTTGGATTCATTAAGTATTCGTGGTAACAACATACGTTATTATGTTCTGCCTGAAAGTTTGCCCCTTGACACTCTGCTTATTGATGATGCTCCACGTTCAAAAGCTCGTGGGAAGAGGGAGGGAGGAAAGCGTAAGTACCTTGTACTTGTATAAAGTTTTTAAAGATTTTATTAAATTAATTAATTAGTGTGTTAATATAATTCTAACCATAAAATATTTTATGAGCTGTTTTTTTTACTATCTCTATCAAAATTGCATTGGAAGTTATTAAAGCAAGCTTAGTGAGAATTATTTTAAACAGTTAGCAGTGGAGTCACTATGTCAGGTGTCACCTGGTGGGGCATCTCATGGTGTCAAACACACAAACACACCCAAAAAAGGTATAAGCTATATATGAAAGCTTTGGTTGCTCACAAGATTTTTTACATATTTATTGACAAAAGCTTTTTATTAAGGAAAGCAAATTTGCTTTATTTTCTTATTTTCAGTGCATTTAAAAGCTTTTTGCTATAAAGGTTTTTTGTTTTAATCTATTTATATTTTTCTATATTTTTACTAAGTGTCACCCCATAAATGGTGTCACTCTGTGCAGTTTGCACCTCCTGCCTGGCGACGTCTGATTGTTAGTTAAATTGCATTCTATTGAGTCATTAATGCCATAAGCTTACACTTTGGGATTCGATTCTTACCTTAGGCTGGCGCTTATATTTAAATAGATTTTCACTCTACACTAATGTAGTACAAAGTAGTAAAGAACTTTTATTAAAACTTTTCAACATTCTTTTAATTCTTTTTTGTCCTTTCCATTTTTTCCCTTAATAATTTATTTGTCTTTACACTTCTCAGTGCCAGACATTTATGGGTCTCCCTATTTTCCTCTTGATCCTTGTGGATTCCATGAAATGATGTGTCTTGTCGGATAATATTTATTGCTGATTTCTTCAAAGTTTCTTCAACTTTCACTACTACCGGCTAACTATTTCTGAATATTTTATAAAATGAACTGTATTAAAGTCAGTTATGCTTTTGTTTGGACTTCAGCAAATCCAATCAGTATTCTTTATGAATACATGTTCACTTTAGCTGCTTAATTGGGGCTTTAAAGAAATTTACCTTTCAATAGTTTCAAAAAATAATTTTCGGACTGTTGGTCACATTAAAATGTTGAGTTATTTGCTGATTTTCTTCTTATTACTATATCTGCATTTATATTTTAAATGTCTAATATCCATGAATTTTATTGAGTGTTCTTATTTTTCAGGTTTGTGTATTATAATTTTGAAAACTTCCATAATTCTCTACTTGTTTGTCTTTTCAGCTGCACTAGGTGGTAGAGGAAGAGGAAGAGGTGGGCCTAGAGGACGAGGCAGGGGTGGGCCAAGAGGTGGTGGTGGTGGTGGAGGAGGAGGTGGGGGTGGCCGTGGTGGTGGGCCAAGAGGTGGAAGGAGGTAAAGCAGCTAGATCATGTAGAAAACTTCTTCCTGTTAAAATATTTCATTCCCCTTACATATGTAAATAGTTCATGGGGATCAAACAGAATGTTTGTATAGTATTTTTTTTTAGTTATTGTGCTTAATTGTATTTCTTGTACACTGTAATTGGTGAAGAAATTTTTTTATCTTAAATGTTTTGTTTTAGTGCACAGTACTTGCACTCTTCATTTTAACACATTCTGACTTTTAATTTCATTCTTAAATACATGTTTGAGATGCATGAACGTTGAATGAATGATTATGGTACATTGTGACTTTTTTAAAGGAAATTTCCAGTGTTGTTTAAATAAAATGTTGGAATTGAATTTTTTATGTATTTTTATTGCAATACTTGACAAAACAAGGGTTTTGATTAAAAACTTTATTTTATTGTTAATCCCTGTTACTAACAGTTTGAACAGGCAAGAAAAATACAACTATACTGTGATTTAATTTTACCTTTGTATATACTTTATTAAATTGACAACATGCACACAAAACTTTCTAAGAGTAAAAAGTCCATGGGACTGCATAAAGCCTGTGGTTATTCATAGTAACTTTTAAAACTAGACCTAAGCACCTAACAGATTGAAATGACAATGGCAGAGCGACTCTGGCCTAAAGTTCTTTAGTAGAGAATAAATAATAAACCATTACAATATATTGTGGAGATCATGGGTCTATACATAAAGTAAAATAATTGTACACAACCTCACATTAACCCAGTTACTGGTACTAGTCATGCCCCCATAAAAACTGATACAAAATAATCCAGCTGGAGTGAGGGAAAACTGATGAAAAAATAATTTCATTAATTATTACAAGCTCAAAAGTTGAGTCACAAGAAATTAAAATACACAAAGCACCCATGTTAGAGCAAAAGCTCAAAATTTTGCATCCATTTTACTGTTGGCTGTGCAACAAGATTTGTTTTGTTTTTTTAAATAGTATCAACTATTAATATCAAAATAATGGAAGTAACACATTTCATGAAGAAGAATGGGTAACCAATCATATCTTAGATTATACAACCATGGATGGAAGAAGTAACTGTTGCACTGACATTAGCATCACTGTAGTTTAAGTAAAGGTTACTTATGGCAGTATAAGAACTGGAAAAATAACTTTCTTAAGCACCATCTCAGTGACTTAACTGTCATAAGCTTTTTGACAACAAAAAGTCAACAATTATGTAAAACTCTACACATAAAATAGTTGATTTACTTTGTTATTTTAAAATGCTTATCAAATTTGAAAACTTCAATCCATATTCTGAACTAGTAAGGTGTAAAATTGCATTAAAATTTAATTTGCACCATGATTTCTCATGATGGTAGTAATAGCAAAAAATTAGTATGTCAAATAAAGTACTTCTATAATTTTCAACTGTATACCAACACAGGGTTTACTAGTCAACACACCAGAAGCAAGTTAAAATTTGGACATTTTTATACTTATACATATATATTGTATATATTATTTTTGAAAATTATTTTAAAATACTTTGTGCATACAATGATTTACATTTTAAAAGACTTGTAGTTAGTATCTGTAAGGAAAAACTTTTTCCTGCGTCTTAAGGAGACAATTGTGTTACAGTACAGCTTTCAAAACTTATTTTTGTCATGAATATTTGCTTTAAAATGTGTCGAAAAAACATTACAATATCAGGGCATCACAATATAGCACATTTACAATGTTACAAATAAGTTTTTACCATTTACAAAAACTTCTATAATGTTACTGTATAGAGATATATTTTGTTTTGTTTCCAAATGTTTAAAATAACTATTGAAGGAAATATGAATAAAATCTGTGTAGAAGGATTTGCTAATTAACAAACTTAAAAAGGGAATGTTTTACACAAGGCAAGGAAGAATGCGTTGCTCCTCTGAGTCAAATGCATATTATAACAGAATGATTAACAACCAATTTACAAAATATAGGTGGTAATAGATGGTTCACCAACTGCACCCAAATAAACAAAGATTGTAATTAAAACAGCTAAGAATTTAATATTATGGCAGAGAGAAGTTTGTATATTATCACCTGGAAAATTGGCAAATAATGGGAACATTATCATGAACATCTCATGAACATATCTATAACAAATGAGCAATCAGTTTGTGTTCAAATAAAGTTAAATTCAATACTGCAGGTGCACCTACTTTATAGCTTTTTAAAATTTGCCATCATCACTATTTCAAGAAACATCTTTATAAGGGTTAATAAGGTGGACCAAATGCAGTTGCCCCATGATATGGTATAGGAGCAGAGCCTGTGGGCAATGGATAACCTGGAGGATAAGCAGCTATGTGACCAACAGGATAGGGCCGAGCACTTGGGGCTGGTAGGGCACCAGACATAGGGGAAAAACTTGCTGCAATTAGTGGAGCTCCAGCTTGGACAGGATAAGGAGCAGCTGTTCGTGGACCTAATGTTGGGTAGCCCAATCCAGGATACTGTGCAGCAGGTATGTAGGCAAGAGTGGAAGAAGGAATACCTTGAAAGCTAGAATATGGTAGTGAGTGAAAAGCTGGTGAAATAGTATAACCATTAGGACTTGCATTGGACACTACTGCAAAAGCTTGAGGGGCAGCAGCATATCGTGGTGCAAGTCCAGGGGGGAGTCCTGGTTGGTTAGTTGGATATCCTGCAGGTGCATAGGGACTGGGTGCTGGCATATAAATTCCTGGCTTTTCTGAAGTTTGACCTGAGATATTTGTAGCACTACTGGCTGGTACGCCTGCATAATACATTGTAGTTTTGAATTGATGAGAACTGGAAGTAGTGCAAAAGAAAAGAATATTAACTTAATAAACCAGGCACAAATAAAAGAATTATCTTATGCATGGTTATGCAATACAATAGGGGTCATCCATAAATGATGTCATGCTTTTTTTGACGATTTTTACCTCCCCCCTCCCCTCCGTCGCAGGTTGTCACAAAAAGCCAGACCCCCCCCCCTAAAATGACGTCACACCTCAACCTACAACCCCCCTCAAAATTGCAGTTGAATTTTTTTAAAACATTGATATTTTTCTAAAAATCTTGTTTAAACTATTACAATTTATTAAAACAGTTAACTAAAATGCGAAATAACATCTAAAATTCGTTTTCTAACATTTCTTTTTTATAATGCAAAAGTGTCACGTCACAACATCTGAACCCCCCCCCCCCCCCTCATCACACATCGTCACAAAATTATGGACCCCCCTAAGAGTGTGACATCATTTATGGATGACCCCATAGGCTTTTACTAACTTACTCTATGATAGGCTACTTACTACTTATTTTAATAACATTATAAATATAAATAAATTATAGATACATGTACATTATATGATGATTATAGTTTGTATAGTATTAATTATTAATTAGTCTATTAGTATAGTTATACAGTATGAGTATACAAGTATACAGTGTATAGTGTATACTAACTAGTTACTAGACTCTATACTATACACTAGACTAGTACTAGTACAGTACTAAAAACTAAACTTAAAATTACTAAACGTAGATTAAGATTTATATCTAGAGTTGAGTAGATAGGCCTATCTAAATTAATTAATTATCTTTTTAGCTAGATCTAGTAGATCTATATCTAATAGATCTAGAATCTAGAATAGAATCAATAGATCTAATCTAGATCTAGATCTAGACATACTACTCTGAACTCTGCTAGATCTAGAATCTAGAGACAAAGCGGCAAATCATTTTAATGAACCCAGACGTTCTGGATGAACCTCGGGCATGGGCATTAAAATTCCTAATTGTAACAATTTGTAATTGTGACAAGTGACAAATAAAAGGAATGAGAAAACTTACCAAAAAACGGTAACCCAGCCCTTAATTTCAATGGGTTATTATGATTTAGATTAGTTTATTAAAGGAAATAATGGCGACATTATTTAGCGCAGCAGCAGTAAAATATTTGCTAGAGTTTGATTGGTCGGCAATTAAACAAAACATATCGTCAGGATGTGAAATCTTCTTTCAATCAAGCCCAGGCCTAGCTTGAGTAGGATCTAAACTCTAAGATCTAGATTCTAGATCTTACTTTAACTTAGACTTGTCTAGGTCAGCCTTAAAAAAATGATTGATTTTGATGAATACTAGATCTATATTGATTAAATCCACACTTTAATAAACAGTTTGACCTACAACGTTCCATTTTCGATTTATCTCCCCTACCCCAGTCTGATAATGATACTGATACTGATAGACAAGCAAAAAATGATGCGTCGTAAGTTATGACCGAATTTCAATTCATCCCCACTGCGCTGTCATAGAGACCGACCTATAATAAGATTATAGTTATAGTTTGTAGTTTACCTGCTAGTTGGAATGCTGGGTTAAAAGACCCCAATAACAGTATATTGACAACGCCATTAGACATTTTAAAAATACTTTTAATGAAAAATTGTATCAAACAGCCTCCACCATCTCCAAAGTGTGACCCCCCCCCCCCCACCCCTACCTTGCGCATCTTTATCAAAGTGCGACAGCTCCCACCTTGTACACCATCATAATGCAAAAGCCGCCCCTCCCTCCCCCACATGCGCACACACAGTGACGTAGCGAGGTCGGGCGTCACCCGCGTGGCACCTAATGTTGTTGTCCCCCCCCCCCCTCCGAAAGAGAAAAATTATATATATATATATACTAGCGTACCCGTCCCCGCGCGTTGCCGCGGGAATAGAAGGAAGTCCGACGAAATATATAAGAAGGGTTTAATCTATGCGTTACCAATCCTATATTTTTAGAAGCAAGACTGTTTTTTCTAAGTGAGTTATTTAAATGTAAACAATGCCTGCGCTTGGATCATAAATATCGGGACACGGGTATACCTACACTACAGCGTGAAAACCTTGAGTGTACATTAATAACTAACCGAAATAACCAGATAGAACACACTTTGGTGACCGCCCATGTGTCAGGGACGTAGAGGGGCGCTCTCAGGAGCCCCCCCCCCCCCGATATCACTAACGCATAGGCGCGGCGTACGACCCCTGGCTCCTTAAAATAGCATCCTGTTAACAATGATGCAGATTGCGTCATTCACTAAAGTGACACAAATTAACATGATTTGTTATTTAACACGTAAACAAATTATTTGACGCGTTTTAAACATCAGTGTGACTGATGCAATATGTTAGCGTTACTAATGGTCTATTATTAGATGCTCGATCTCAATAATTTCTCATTGGATTATCTAAAAATAGTTGCTAATTGCATCATTCGCAAAGTGACGAAACTGTTGGGATTTTTTACGGACAAAAAGAAACATACCAGTTAATAATCTAACATTGTTTAATTTTTCTGATTATTAAAATAAAACGTATTACATGGCCCTCAGCGGCCCATGTGAGACTTTGCGAGCCGAAACAGACATTTTTATTTGCAGCCTAATCGCACCATACCAGGGCGCCAGACAACACGCCTGATTCAATTTAGTGAGCGTTTGTAACGCCCCATCTTATCCATTGTCTATCACACTGTTTAGACCGAACTTAGTCGCCATAGCGCTCACGAGAAAGACCAGGGCTCCAAATCGTATCCTGCCGGGGGGCTGCCCATGCAAAATTAAATCCCCCTTCCCCACCATCCACCCATATTCCCCCCTCCCACCCCAGAAACCTTCTAGGGAGTATTCATCAACTCCCTAAAGTTTTATGGCATCGGGATAAACTGTGTCGAACCGCAATCGTCTTTTTTTATATACCGTATATAGAGAAAAATCCCACAATTCCGTGGCGCCGCCCTTGCGAAATTAAAAAAAATAAATTTTAACAGAAACTTTCCCAAGAAAGTTCTAATCAACTCCCCAAAGTTTAATGGCGATCGGAATAACGCCGTGAAAGCGCAATCGACGTTTATTTTTATATACCGTATATAGAGAAAATCGCACTCTCCTGTGGCGCCGCCCTTGCGAAAATAAAAATGATTTTTTTTTAAAAGAACCCTTCCCTGGAGTGTTCTCAAGTCCCTGAAGTTTGATGGCTAACGAATGAACGTTGTGAGACCGCAATGACTTTTATTTTTATATACCATAAATAGAGAGAAAACAAATCGCGCCCTGTCGGGGCGCCACCTCTGCGAATTTGAAAATGTTTTTAGCGCAGAAACCTCCCCAGGAATATTCTGAACATCTTCCCAAAGTTTCATGGCAATCGTGTGAACGGTGTCACGGCAATTCACTTTTTATTTTTTTTTTATATACCGTATATAGAGAAAAATTGAACCCTTTCGTGGTGCCGCCCTTGCGAAATTAAAAACCTATTCAAGAGTGTTCTTATAAACTCACCAAAATTTGATGGTGATCGGATGAATGGTGTCAAACCAAATTCGACTTTTATCTTTATATACAGCACATAGAGAAAAATCGCACCCTCCCGTAGCGCCGCCCTTGTGAAATCAAAAATGATTTTTTTACAGAACCCTTCCCTAGTGTTTTATAACGAACTCACCAAAGTTTCATGCCTACCGTATATAGAGAAAAAACAAATCGCGCCCTGCCGGGGCGCCACCCCTGCGAATTTGAAATTTTTTTTTCGCAGAAACCTCCCCAGGAATATTCTCAACATCTTCCCAAAGTTTCACGGCGATGTGATGAGAGGTGTAGTAATGCATAAAGGACAAACAAACAAACAAACATACATTGCTTTTTATATAGAGAGAATTTTTCTTAAAAAACATCGATGTTTTTCCAAAATCTTGTCTGAACACTGTCAAAATAGAGTATTTTAATAAATTCCTATTGCAATTTATTAAAACAGTTTTCTAAAACGCGAAATAACGTCTAACATTCGTTTTCTAACATTGCTTTTTTATAATGCAAAAGTGTGACGTCGCACCATCTGAACCCCTCCCCCTCATCACACACCTTCACAAAATTACGGACCACCCTCCCCCGAGTGTGACGTCATTTATGGACGACCCATTAATACATTTCAAAAGTTGTGTTATTTTGTAACATGCACTTTTAAATAGCATTTAAAAAACAAAATGTTTTCATTTTGCCTATTACATAATGAAAACTATTTTATGACAATGGCACAAATCAGTGAAAAAGATATACATTTATTTTAGCCATATATCACACAACTTTTAATAGGAATAGAAAAATAACCCATAAACTATGATAAACAGATCACAAATCATAGTTAACAATTCAGTAAAAAAAAAAAAGTAAGAACATCGACAAAATGCTAAATTATTTAAGCACAGCACAATCAAACGTACAACTATCGTTCCATTGGTGTCACACGCACACACACACACACGTACACACACACAAACATACGTACTAATGCACACACTTACAAACTCGTGGGCCCTTCTTCGTTTGTGTGTGTGTACAAATTTAATAAAAAAAATATTTTGAAGAAAAACAACAAGAAAAAAAAAAGCAAGCAACGAGAGCCTACAGCAGAAATACCTGAAAGAAACTCTGATTTTAGACGAATTCAGTGGCGTAGGCAGAGGGGGGGGGGTTAGAGGGGGGTCAAACCCCCCCCCCCATAGACCCCTCGGTATAGGTATATAAAGTATGAGGGGGGGGGGTGTAAATCGAAATTTTGAGGGGGGTGCAAATCGAAAGTTTGAGGGGGGGGGGGGGGGGTGCAAATCGAAAGTTTGTCCCCGGGTAAAAATTGGAACCCCCCCCCCCCTTGAGACGATCCTGGCTACGCCACTGGACGAATTAGCTTAAGTGTAGTAGACCTAGGTTAAATCTACCTAGATCTAGATATAGATCTAGCTAATAACTCAAGCTGTATTATTTCGTTTTATATTGGTTGTCGGTTACATCCCCATTTTGATGGAAAACATTGCAAAAATGTAAGTTAAATATTAAAATTTGTGTATAATGAGGTGAAGCGCGAGGTGTGACATCATTTTCATAGCTGTGTGAGTCTTATGTCTTATCAGAGGCGTAGCGACCCTTCCCGGCGCCCGGGGACATACTTTCAATTTGGCGCCCCCCTCGGGAGCAAATTTTCGATTTGCACCCCCCCCTCGAACTTTTCATTTGCACCCCCCCCTCAAACTTTCGATTTGCACCCCCCCCTCGAACTTTTCATTTGCACCCCCCCCTCAAACTTTCAATTTGGCGCCCCCCTCGGGAGCAAACTTTCGATTTGCACCCCCCCCCCCCTCGAACTTTTCATTTGCACCCCCCCTCAAACTTTCGATTTGCACCCCCCCCCCCCTCGAACTTTTCATTTGCACCCCCCCCCCCCCTCAAACTTTCAATTTGGCGCCCCCCCTAAGGTCGGCGCCCGGGGACATATGTCGTCCCCCCGCCCCCCCCCCCCTCGCTATGCCTCTGTGTCTTATTAGTTATTGTTATGTCCCTTGGGGTCGGACACTTTATATGAGGACGAGAGGAGGGGTGGGGAACGTAGGAGGGGCTTTAAAAAGCCTCAAATATTGCGTAACGTCTTTCACATATAGTTGTATATGATCACAAATTTTAATACATTGATAAGGTCTTGCTTCTTATTTTAGCTAGCCACATTTTTGTATTTTGTTCGTAGGGTTTTGTTTTACAAGCTTTTTATGTTATACAACTTTATATTTCCCAACTTAAACTACTTAATAATGGGCTGATTGATGACTTAATTTCCTTAACTTCGCCATCAAACGAATGATGATTGTACCCGATTGATGCCTTGCAATCCCTTTCATTCTCCGACCTTCTCCCTCCTCAAGTTTTTTTAATGACCTTATTAAGCTGGGGAGAATTTTGAGTAAACCTGATGGATCGGAATGTGATGTCGTCAGGCTCGTTACAAACTAGTTGTCGTCTGCTCAAAGCAGAGGCAATGTCGAGGTGTAGTGGGGTGGGGACCGGTCCCCATAAGGCCATTTCAGTTCAGGACTATGATGTCTATGATAAGTAAAAACATTCTTTCAAATACTGATTAGAAAAAACCCTCACGAATTACGAACTAGAAATTCTATACGACTTTATTTAAGTAGGCTTATTTATGACTCACCGCGCGCATACTATTTCGCCCTCCTAGTTTTTATAGCTGTGTACGTCTTAAGCTAGGTAGCAGAGTTTATCCCAGCCACCCTTCCCCCTTCGAACGAAATAACATTTATATAGAAATATATACTTTTACTAGTGTCCGCCCCCCGCACGGAGAAAAAGTCTAGAAGAAACGCTGTAAGTAGTAGAGCTAGGCGCCTTTTTATCACAGCCATTCACCCAAATGATGCTGTTGTCACTGGTCCACCCAAATGATGCTGTTGTCACTGGTCCACCCAAATGATGCTGTTGTCACTGGTCCACCCAAATGATGCTGTTGTCACTGGTCCACCCAAATGATGCTGTTGTCACTGGTCCACCCAAATGATGCTGTTGTCATCCACCCAAATGATGCTGTTGTCACTGGTCCACCCAAATGATGCTGTTGTCATCCACCCAAATGATGCTGTTGTCATTGGTCCACCCAAATGATGCTGTTGTCACTGGTCCACCCAAATGATGCTGTTGTCACTGGTCCACCCAAATGATGCTGTTGTCACTGGTCCACCCAAATGATGCTGTTGTCACTGGTCCACCCAAATGATGCTGTTGTCACTGGTCCACCCAAATGATGCTGTTGTCACTGGTCCACCCAAATGATGCTGTTGTCATCCACCCAAATGATGCTGTTGTCACTGGTCCACCCAAATGATGCTGTTGTCACTGGTCCACCCAAATGATGCTGTTGTCATCCACCCAAATGATGCTGTTGTCACTGGTCCACCCAAATGATGCTGTTGTCATCCACCCAAATGATGCTGTTGTCACTGGTCCACCCAAATGATGCTGTTGTCATCCACCCAAATGATGCTGTTGTCATTGGTCCACCCAAATGATGCTGTTGTCACTGGTCCACCCAAATGATGCTGTTGTCACTGGTCCACCCAAATGATGCTGTTGTCACTGGTCCACCCAAATGATGCTGTTGTCATCCACCCAAATGATGCTGTTGTCACTGGTCCACCCAAATGATGCTGTTGTCATCCACCCAAATGATGCTGTTGTCACTGGTCCACCCAAATGATGCTGTTGTCACTGGTCCACCCAAATGATGCTGTTGTCACTGGTCCACCCAAATGATGCTGTTGTCACTGGTCCACCCAAATGATGCTGTTGTCACTGGTCCACCCAAATGATGCTGTTGTCACTGGTCCACCCAAATGATGCTGTTGTCACTGGTCCACCCAAATGATGCTGTTGTCACTGGTCCACCCAAATGATGCTGTTGTCACTGGTCCACCCAAATGATGCTGTTGTCACTGGTCCACGCAAATGATGCTGTTGTCACTGGTCCACCCAAATGATGCTGTTGTCACTGGTCCACCCAAATGATGCTGTTGTCACTGGTCCACGCAAATGATGCTGTTGTCACTGGTCCACCCAAATGATGCTGTTGTCACTGGTCCACCCAAATGATGCTGTTGTCACTGGTCCACCCAAATGATGCTGTTGTCACTGGTCCACCCAAATGATGCTGTTGTCATCCACCCAAATGATGCTGTTGTCACTGGTCCACCCAAATGATGCTGTTGTCACTGGTCCACCCAAATGATGCTGTTGTCACTGGTCCACCCAAATGATGCTGTTGTCACTGGTCCACCCAAATGATGCTGTTGTCATCCACCCAAATGATGCTGTTGTCACTGGTCCACCCAAATGATGCTGTTGTCACTGGTCCACCCAAATGAAGCTGTTGTCACTGGTCCACCCAAATGATGCTGTTATCATCCACCCAAATGATGCTGTTGTCACTGGTCCACCCAAATGATGCTGTTGTCATCCACCCAAATGATGCTGTTGTCACTGGTCCACCCAAATGATGCTGTTGTCATCCACC
The DNA here is from genome assembly GCF_028476545.2 of Physella acuta. Lineage (NCBI taxonomy): Eukaryota > Metazoa > Mollusca > Gastropoda > Physidae > Physella > Physella acuta. The sequence continues at coordinate 729,024 of NW_026731685.1, read as the reverse complement.
CAAATGATGCTGTTGTCACTGGTCCACCCAAATGATGCTGTTGTCACTGGTCCACCCAAATGATGCTGTTGTCACTGGTCCACCCAAATGATGCTGTTGTCACTGGTCCACCCAAATGATGCTGTTGTCACTGGTCCACCCAAATGATGCTGTTGCCACTGGTCCACCCAAATGATGCTGTTGTCACTGGTCCACCCAAATGATGCTGTTGTCACTGGTCCACCCAAATGATGCTGTTGTCACTGGTCCACCCAAATGATGCTGTTGTCACTGGTCCACCCAAATGATGCTGTTGTCACTGGTCCACCTAAATGATGCTGTTGTCACTGGTCCACCTAAATGATGCTGTTGTCACTGGTCCACCCAAATGATGCTGTTGTCACTGGTCCACCCAAATGATGCTGTTGTCACTGGTCCACCCAAATGATGCTGTTGTCATCCACCCAAATGATGCTGTTGTCATCCACCCAAATGATGCTGTTGTCATCCACCCAAATGATGCTGTTGTCACCGGTCCACCCAAATGATGCTGTTGTCACTGGTCCACCCAAATGATGCTGTTGTCACTGGTCCACCCAAATGATGCTGTTGTCACTGGTCCACCTAAATGATGCTGTTGTCACTGGTCCACCTAAATGATGCTGTTGTCACTGGTCCACCCAAATGATGCTGTTGTCACTGGTCCACCCAAATGATGCTGTTGTCATCCACCCAAATGATGCTGTTGTCACTGGTCCACCCAAATGATGCTGTTGTCACTGGTCCACCCAAATGATGCTGTTGTCACTGGTCCACCCAAATGATGCTGTTGTCATCCACCCAAATGATGCTGTTGTCATCCACCCAAATGATGCTGTTGTCACTGGTCCACCCAAATGATGCTGTTGTCATCCACCCAAATGATGCTGTTGTCACTGGTCCACCCAAATGATGCTGTTGTCACTGGTCCACCCAAATGATGCTGTTGTCATCCACTCAAATGATGCTGTTGTCATCCACCCAAATGATGCTGTTGTCATCCACCCAAATGATGCTGTTGTCACTGGTCCACCCAAATGATGCTGTTGTCATCCACCCAAATGATGCTGTTGTCACTGGTCCACCCAAATGATGCTGTTGTCACTGGTCCACCCAAATGATGCTGTTGTCACTGGTCCACCCAAATGATGCTGTTGTCACTGGTCCACCCAAATGATGCTGTTGTCACTGGTCCACCTAAATGATGCTGTTGTCATCCACCCAAATGATGCTGTTGTCATCCACCCAAATGATGCTGTTGTCACTGGTCCACCCAAATGATGCTGTTGTCACTGGTCCACCCAAATGATGCTGTTGTCACTGGTCCACCCAAATGATGCTGTTGTCATCCACCCAAATGATGCTGTTGTCACTGGTCCACCCAAATGATGCTGTTGTCACTGGTCCACCCAAATGATGCTGTTGTCATCCACCCAAATGATGCTGTTGTCACTGGTCCACCCAAATGATGCTGTTGTCATCCACCCAAATGATGCTGTTGTCACTGGTCCACCCAAATGATGCTGTTGTCACTGGTCCACCCAAATGATGCTGTTGTCACTGGTCCACCCAAATGATGCTGTTGTCACTGGTCCACCCAAATGATGCTGTTGTCACTGGTCCACCCAAATGATGCTGTTGTCATCCACCCAAATGATGCTGTTGTCATCCACCCAAATGATGCTGTTGTCATCCACCCAAACGATGCTGTTGTCACTGGTCCACCTAAATGATGCTGTTGTCATCCACCCAAATGATGCTGTTGTCATCCACCCAAATGATGCTGTTGTCACTGGTCCACCCAAATGATGCTGTTGTCACTGGTCCACCCAAATGATGCTGTTGTCACTGGTCCACCCAAATGATGCTGTTGTCACTGGTCCACCCAAATGATGCTGTTATCATCCACCCAAATGATGCTGTTGTCACTGGTCCATCCAAATGATGCTGTTGTCACTGGTCCACCCAAATGATGCTGTTGTCATCCACCCAAATGATGCTGTTGTCACTGGTCCAACCAAATGATGCTGTTGTCATCCACCCAAATGATGCTGTTGTCACTGGTCCACCCAAATGATGCTGTTGTCATCCACCCAAATGATGCTGTTGTCACTGGTCCACCCAAATGATGCTGTTGTCATCCACCCAAATGATGCTGTTGTCACTGGTCCACCCAAATGATGCTGTTGTCATCCACCCAAATGATGCTGTTGTCATCCACCCAAATGATGCTGTTGTCACTGGTCCACCCAAATGATGCTGTTGTCACTGGTCCACCCAAATGATGCTGTTGTCACTGGTCCACCCAAATGATGCTGTTGTCACTGGTCCACCCAAATGATGCTGTTGTCACTGGTCCACCCAAATGATGCTGTTGTCACTGGTCCACCCAAATGATGCTGTTGTCATCCACCCAAATGATGCTGTTGTCACTGGTCCACCCAAATGATGCTGTTGTCACTGGTCCACCCAAATGATGCTGTTGTCATCCACCCAAATGATGCTGTTGTCACTGGTCCACCCAAATGATGCTGTTGTCATCCACCCAAATGATGCTGTTGTCACTGGTCCATCCAAATGATGCTGTTGTCACTGGTCCACCCAAATGATGCTGTTGTCACTGGTCCACCCAAATGATGCTGTTGTCACTGGTCCACCCAAATGATGCTGTTGTCACTGGTCCACCCAAATGATGCTGTTGTCACTGGTCCACCCAAATGATGCTGTTGTCACTGGTCCACCCAAATGATGCTGTTGTCACTGGTCCACCCAAATGATGCTGTTGTCACTGGTCCACCCAAATGATGCTGTTGTCACTGGTCCACCCAAATGATGCTGTTGTCACTGGTCCACCCAAATGATGCTGTTGTCATTGGTCCACCCAAATGATGCTGTTGTCACTGGTCCACCCAAATGATGCTGTTGTCACTGGTCCACCCAAATGATGCTGTTGTCATCCACCCAAATGATGCTGTTGTCACTGGTCCACCCAAATGATGCTGTTGTCACTGGCCCACCCAAATGATGCTGTTGTCATCCACCCAAATGATGCTGTTGTCACTGGTCCACCCAAATGATGCTGTTGTCACTGGTCCACCCAAATGATGCTGTTGTCATCCACCCAAGTGATGCTGTTGTCATTGGTCCACCCAAATGATGCTGTTGTCACTGGTCCACCCAAATGATGCTGTTGTCACTGGTCCACCTAAATGATGCTGTTGTCACTGGTCCACCCAAATGATGCTGTTGTCACTGGTCCACCCAAATGATGCTGTTGTCATTGGTCCACCCAAATGATGCTGTTGTCACTGGTCCACCCAAATGATGCTGTTGTCACTGGTCCATCCAAATGATGCTGTTGTCACTGGTCCACCCAAATGATGCTGTTGTCACTGGTCCACCCAAATGATGCTGTTGTCATCCACCCAAGTGATGCTGTTGTCACTGGTCCATCCAAATGATGCTGTTGTCACTGGTCCACCCAAATGATGCTGTTGTCACTGGTCCACCCAAATGATGCTGTTGTCATCCACCCAAGTGATGCTGTTGTCATTGGTCCACCCAAATGATGCTGTTGTCACTGGTCCACCCAAATGATGCTGTTGTCACTGGTCCACCCAAATGATGCTGTTGTCACTGGTCCACCCAAATGATGCTGTTGTCACTGGTCCACCCAAATGATGCTGTTGTCACTGGTCCACCCAAATGATGCTGTTGTCACTGGTCCACCCAAATGATGCTGTTGTCATTGGTCCACCCAAATGATGCTGTTGTCACTGGTCCACCCAAATGATGCTGTTGTCACTGGTCCACCCAAATGATGCTGTTGTCATTGGTCCACCCAAATGATGCTGTTGTCATCCACCCAAATGATGCTGTTGTCACCGGTCCACCCAGATGATGCTGTTGTCACTGGTTCAGCCCCTGTTCCACACACGACTAAATGAATGTATGCTGCCACGAACAGACTGGAGCTCTCTGAACTGGATGAAAGCCGCTGTCGTTTTATTGACATGTATCAAGATGTATGTAGATCTATGTATTTTATGGATGTAGGCTATATGATGGCGTTTTTTTCCCCGCGCAGTCCGCTCCTCTACTCCTTGTACTTGTAAACAACTTCTAGAAAAGTTTGCAGAATTTTAAGACAGAAAACAGAAACGTTTAACTAAAGATTGCTGTATGCCTTTTTATTTTTTTAAAGGTTCATTTAGCAACACGTTTAATCGACTAATCGTATGACGTATCTTCTAGAGCTTTTTACGTGTGTATAAATAATAATATGGGACGGCATGGCCTAGTCAAATCAATAGAATGTCCCAGAGTCCATCCAGCTCTGATTGGTAATGGTATCTAACTCTCTAACTGCCATTAGGGAAATGCAAATGCGGCTGGACATAGTGCTGACTACACTATCCCTTCATATGCCGATGGTCTCTGAAGCAGATGAACTCTACGGGAAAAGACGAGGATGATAAATAATAAAATCATCGTTTGTTTCATATCTCCATGGGAGACACGGATTGTTACGTCATTACGTCATGGCTTGTATCCCGGAGTTCACCGGTACTCTAGGCCTCAGATTGTAGATGTTGTTTTAACAATCAAACTCACGTGGAACTACCACGTCATGGGGCGATTAGAATAAGCTACATAACGTCATTATTAATTAGCCAGGCAGGCTGTAATCAGGGTTTTTTGAAGCATTTTTCTCCGAGAGGGGGGGGGGGGTATTGAAACTTCTATAGTGACACCTAGGCTACTACTTAAAAATTGTATTCGAGGAAATCCCGCCCAAGTTTACAATTAGGAACGAAGAAGAAAAATACATATAAAGAAAAGCGAGGGCTGCTATACTAAAAAAAAGACTAACATTTAAAATGTGAAGGCCCGTCTCTACTCTCTATCTCTAAATAGCCTTTATAGATTACAAATTATTTATATACGCTGTGGTACATAGTGCTATTGGACACAGACTTTCTTCCAGGCATCTCTACCCCCCCCCCAACAGAGTTTCTTCCAGGTATCTCTACCCCCCCCCCCCCGAACAGAGTTTCTTCCAGGCATCTTTACCCCCCCCCCCCCGATCAGAGTTTCTTCCAGGCATCTCTACCCCCCCCCCCCGAACGAAATGGAATTTATATAGAAAACATATACACCAGTGTCGTCGTCCCCCCCCCCCCCCTGTAAAATGTTGTCCACTCCCCGGAGAAAAAAATCTGGAAGAAACACTGAATGCACTGTCATCGATCGGAGCTTAACCTACGTTTCAAGTTGGAAACAAGTCGGTTCTGTAGAAATGGCTGAAATTTCGTTCACAAGTTTCCTCCCGAGACGGACAGACAGACGAAGCATTAAGAAATAAGAATCTACTAAAATAAAAGCTTGTAAAATGGCGATATGTTAAGTCAAATTCTTTTAATGGTCTTCGGACCTTCTCCAGCGTAGCTTATGCGTCTCAGTCATACTTAGGATACATTAGATGCTTAAAAATCTGGCAATACTGATAAGACTGATAGCCAATGAAAACATCCACAAGATATGTTATCCTGCTAGGTTAGCCTATGACAGAAGGGACCGCCTCCTTTTCCCCCTACCTATTTATTTTAGGTCCTGTGCCCTATAGTAAAATAGGACTTAATGCTATCATAGCAGACTGCTACTAGAAAGTCATATGGACGTATATTTTTTAATGAAGTGGTCAATCGCGGTAAGCGAAGTGCGCACAATTTTTTAAATAGATTGATAATATGTTAAAAAACGCAGTGGACGTTAATTATACAACTCTGAGTTACTCAAGTTCTAGATCTTTAGTTTTTTTTTAGTAACTTGATTAAGTTAAGTTATTATTAATTTATTAGATCTACGCCCCCTAATATTAATTTAATTATATATTAATACACTAAATACACGTTCCATTGTTGATGGCCTGATAATTAATAATTAATGTAATTAATAATAATAATAGTTTAGTATCTAGATCTAGTCTAAGTACAAGCAAGCCTAGGCCTGAGGGCTAAGCCCTACATAGTAACATACTACATACATAGTTACTACATAACATATTACTACATTAAAGTATGTAGTTTGGAAGTTTAGGCCCATAATAAGTTTAGGCCTATAGATCTAGATCTAGATCTAGATCTAAATATAAATTTATTATAATTATTTATTATAGTCAGCTCTACTAGATCTAGAATCTAAAAGTGTTGTCACTGTTGTGTCATTAGGTTAGGATTTTAAAAAAAATCTAGGCCATTATTTTTATAGGTCCTAATAATATTTCAATATTTTTTTTATATAAGCAATTTTTAAAAATAGAAACAGCTTAAGGCTTAAATTAATAAGAATTATTTATATTCTAACATCTAGGCCTAGGTAAAGATTCTAATTTTTATTTGAAATATGTATCTCAATATCTGGATCTATTTCTGAATTATTTAGGCCTAAATTTAATTTAATTAATAATTATTGGTTAAATTGTGGTTGCTTGTTTGTACCAGTGGCGTAGCGAGGTCGGGTTTCACCCGGTGCGGCACTTAATGGTGTCACCCCCTTCCCCCCCCCACCCCACCGTAAAAAAATGTATACATATATATATATATATATATATATATATATATATATATATATATATATATATAAGTATCTATATGCGCAAGTGTAGGCCCTATATGTATTCACATATTTTTTTTTTATGTAGTTAATTTTTTTTACCCATAAATGGATTAACATAAGCTATTACAATTCTCAACCAAACCTCAAACCCCCCCCCCCCCCCCCCACCTGTGTCAGGATTAGTCAAATTTACTCTTAAAAGACTATTTAACACTCTAATTAATCACTTAATTAAGTAGAATTATAATTTTTCTGTATATATTTTGCTATTTTTTGTCTTGGTGTCACCCCCCTAAATGGTGTCATGTCAACAACCCCTGCCCCCCCCCCCCCCCCCCCCCTCGCTACGCCCCTGGTTTGTACAGTTTATAAAAGAGGATTTTTGAATTTCCAGTTAATTTAAAGTGAATAGAAACAATAAAATTAATTAACGCATATAACATTTATTGCATACATTTATTTTACACTGCACTTTCCTACTTCTCTTCCTTGTAGTTATACAATCATTTCATTGTATACTGTAACTGAAGTTTACACTATTCACACACAACAATACATTCCTTAATGAGTGAGTAAACTCTGTTTTAAATTATACCTTTTAAATATAATTCAACAAACTCTAATAACAATATGTTTTTTCAAAACAGATATATGTGCTTATTTAAAATAAAAAATTATCTTAAATTTCCTGAAAGATGGAAACTATTAAAAATCACCGTTGTAAAGCTAAAGATCATGAGCATGAAGAAGCCCTTTCTAGAGAATCATTTATACAGGGAAATGGCGGCCATAAGCCCAGGGATGTAGAGCAGCTTAAAACAAAAGATGTCATCACTGAGACTTTAAAGAAAGTGGAGCTAAAGAGAACAATAACATTTTTTGGAACTGTTGCTATACTAATAGCCAACATTGGTGGGACAGGAATTTTCATAGCACCAACCACTATTCTGAGCTTCAGTGGCTCTCCAGGGATGGCTATGGTTATGTGGCTGGCTGGCGGTGTGATGCAAGTTAGCATGGCATTGTGTGTTGTTGAGGTAGCTCTAATGTTCAACAGGGCAGGCGGTCCTTATTATTTTATTTACCAGACATTCGGAGAGCTTCCAGGATTTGTTTTTATGTGGGGCTATTTGATTTTTATTGCTGCACCATCTTGGGCCTTAGGGGCATACACAGCCAGCCTGTATAGTTTATCTCTAGTATTTAAAGACTGTGATCCTCCAGAGGAACTTGTAAAATTGATAGCTGTCTGGGTTATGAGTAAGTAAACTTTTCAGTACTTATCCAAATAAATTCTGAAGATTTAGGTTTTGGAAACATAGTATTACTGTAGTTAAATCTCACCTCTCTTAAAAACAGTTCTTATCACCACTTGATGTACTTTACAATATCTCAGCCTATTAATATGGTGTTGTTAGGTTAAAATTAGTAATGTTTTTAATGGTTTGGTTAAAATTAGTACAGCTATCTGGTGTTATCAATTTCCTTGAGTGGGATGGTGTTAACAGTTGCATCATCCATCTGCAGTATCTGTGATTGCTATCAACTGTACACATATGAAAGTCATCACCATAATCCAGAAGTTCCTTACATCATGCAAGATAATAGCACTTGTCATTATCATTATACTGGGCCTTATAAATATTCCAACAGGTATTCACTCTTTGATTTTCACTTAGTTTGATATAATTTATCTCTAAATTAGAACTTGTTTCATTTGTTTAATCCAAAGATTAGTGTTATATAAATAGCCTAGTTTGCTACAATAAAAGATGTAAGCTTTTTTGCAGACCTATTCATCAGGTAACACCTGCTGTAACTGTATAACGTTTGTTGTTTTCAACAATTTCTATAGATTTAAAAAGAATGTGATTGAACCTGAGAGCCTGAACATTTTTATGAAGTGGTCTTTTTTTTTTATATATACAAGCCAATAATACAACATAATGTGCTTATTAAATGTTTGTAGGATGACATAGAGATTATTTCATTTTCTAGTATCCCTAAACAGCCTAACACTCATATTGTCCTACTTGCAGATTTAGGTCAGGAAAATCTGTTTCATTTTATGGATGGAACACGATCTGAAGTTGGACAAATAGCTTTAGCGTTGTTTGCTGCATTCTACGGCTTTGGTGGCTGGTAAGAGAATTATTTTATCCTTAACTTAGTAAGACTCAATGTAACCAGGATATTAGGGTCCTACTTCCATTTTATAATTAAAAGACATAAACAAAGTGAATTGTTCTATAAAAACTGCCCTCCTTACCTACAGGCCGGTTATCACAATATTGACAGAGGAGATGAAACATCCAGAGAAGTGAGTAAACAAATATTTAATCAATTCCTAGTCAACACTTGTATCATGTCAATTAGATCTTCCGGCTGCAAATAAAGTTGAACAACAATATTCTCTATTGGGATAATAAGTGCAGGCAACATGCTGCAAGTGTACATGGTACACAAGCTGTTGTCTTCAAGAATGCTTAATTCTCTAGCAAGTGCATATTTTAAAGTTTCTTCTACAAACTTTAAAATATCTTATATTCTACAAACTGTTCACTTTTGAATTAAGGAAACAATTGTTTTTAATTTTTAAAAAAATGCTTTTTTCAATAGCTTTGTGTTTTACTTTAAACTCTTGAAATGTACAAACATATGTGTAAAAAGATTTTTAAAAAATAGATAATCTATCTATAAGTTGTTTATTTATACCACCAAGACAGGTAATCCAGTTCTAGCCAGTTGTAAGTACTCATTACTGTCAATTATTTCTGCTCCAGCTGAGTAGTTTTTAGTTTACTCACACTTTTGAGTTCACACTTTTCAGTTATTTTCTTTCCAACATAACAATTTGATTTCTATCAAAAACTTTGTCAGATGGCTGTTTAAAATATTCTTCCATTTGGTTTCTCACATTTTTTTACTGTTGGTTGTGTGAGAGTCTTGCTAGGTTTCAAGATGTCTACTTTGATTCATCTCTCCAACAGGAATCAGCATGTTTTTGTTGTAGTTTGCTCTACACATTCTGTGGTACCAGCTAGTAATATCTTTTTTTTAATCAGATGACACTAACGCTAGAGAAAAAGGTCTTTATAGTAGTTTCAAATCCATGACTAATTTTATATTTACATTATTTAAAAAACTATTTAAATTTTAATAATGTTCTTGAAGATTTCTTTATAATATTCAAAACTGATTTTCCAACACTAAATATTTGGTTTCTTAATGTACTCATGTTTGAAGTGCTATAACATAGATTGATTTTTTATGTACTGGTTGGCAAAACTTGTTAAGTCCTCTTCTGAAAACTATTTACTATGTTCAAATGTAACTGCAATGCAAGAAACTTTGCAGCTATAAACATCTGCTCTTATGTTCTGGTCAAATGCAGCCAAATAATGTGTTTTTTGTAAAAACAAACATTAACCTAAATTTATCTGTTTATTAGTTGCTTGCTTAATAAAACTTTAACCATTGTTCTGTATTTATAAAAAGTTATTTCAGCTGCAACTAATCTTTCTGATTGCTATATTAACATTTTAAAAGTTTTGACAGAGCTATCTGCTTTACACTTTGTCTTTTAATAACAAAAAAGAACATTGCTTGTCTGGGTCACAGCATAGTTCGAAATAATTGAATGCACTGACATAAAATTAAGTATACAAATATTAAGAACTAAATACAGTCATTTAATTTTTAGAAAGCTATTGTTGTTATCTAGAGGTTTTTGGTCAGACAGACACATGAGTTGCTAATGCACCCATTAAAGGGTCATCCATTTACGATGTCCATGAAAAAACTTGAGTCTTAGACTTTTCTGTTTACACATGTCTATTTTGGATTTCACACACACAAATGTAATAATTGTTCTCTCAAGATTTACTTCCATTAAAGCACACTAATTTAATAACATAATTTTTTTCACATATAAACCAATATTTGATGTAAAATCCTTGTTATTTAAATGAATGTGAGGAACATTTTTTAAAAGAATCCTTTGAATTACTTGCTTACTACAAAGCTACAATTAGATGCAGTGATTTAATTATCTGCTGAGCCATTAAAAAAAAAATGCCCTGCTGTATATGTGTAAACATTGTGTATGCAAGTTCTATGTTCTTTGTTTGTTGTAACATACAAGTCATTTGATGTGGACCTGAACTCCCAGTCCACTTTTTTTAAAAGTTGAATTTCTTTCAACACACACACCCACACTCTAAGTGTGGACATAATAAGTGGATGACACCCCCCCCCCCCCCCACCTGGGTAAAAAAGAAGTCCTAGGTTCTTGGTATAAACATAACTGCATGCACATAAAAAATTTTTATTTTGTTTTCCAAATGTTTTCTCTGACCAGCATCTCTGACAAACACTAGTGTTGTTGTTTTTAATAATGTTGAGAAATGTTACATGTATTAGTTGTATTTTAACACAATTTATAGGCCTACATATTTAAGCAAACTTTCCAAGTTTTGGTGTATTATTTTTCATCCTGCATTTTAATAATTTTTATTTGACACTATTGCACACTATTAATTATAAGTGCTTTCTGTATCAGAATGCTCAGTAAAAAATATGTAAAATAGTTTTAAAGTTTTGTATTGTAAGACCAAATAATATGTTTGTCTAGAGATGTGCAATTTGTTCCCACTGCAATCATTTCAGAAATTTACCGAGAGGTCTGCTGTTAAGTTTTTCTATCCTGATTACAACTATGGTGGCAACTAACTTTGCTTACTACACAGTCTTATCTAAGGAGGAAGCACTGAGATCTGATGCTGTAGCCATGGTAACTCACATGATTCAGTCCAATTCCAACTTAGAAAAATATAAATGGTCGTGAATTAAATGTATATACTATAAAGTTTTTGTATTCAAGAAATCTTTCTAAAGCATAATATTTGGAACTATTCTTGATAACTATTAATTCATTAATTTATAGAATTGTTATATTTGTGTCATCTAGCTTTTTTCGCACTGAAATGAAAGTAATTTATTTCCCTTTCCTGTTGTACTGTAGTTGTTTGGCCAGATGTTACACCCGCTGATGCCAGTAGTTATTGCTGTCCTGGTGTGTCTGTGTTCTGTTGGGACCCTCAATGTTCTCATTATGAGCCAGCCAAGGTAAGACCTGCAGTTGGGACCCTCAATGTTCTCATTATGAGCCAGCCAAGGTAAGACCTGCAGTTGGGACCCTCAATGTTCTCATTATGAGCCAGCCAAGGTAAGACCTGCAGTTGGGACCCTCAATGTTCTCATTATGAGCCAGCCAAGGTAAGACCTGCAGTTGGGACCCTCAATGTTCTCATTATGAGCCAGCCAATGTAAGACCTGCAGTTGGGACCCTCAATGTTCTCATTATGAGCCAGCCAAGGTAAGACCTGCAGTTGGGACCCTCAATGTTCTCATTATGAGCCAGCCAAGGTAAGACCTGCAGTTGGGACCCTAATGTTCTCATTATGAGCCAGCCGATGTAAGACCTGCAGTTGGGACCCTCAATGTTCTCATTATGAGCCAGCCAAGGTAAGACTAGCAGTTGGGACCCTCAATGTTCTCATTATGAGCCAGCCAAGGTAAGACTAGCAGTTGGGACCCTCAATGTTCTCATTATGAGCCAACCAAGGTAAGACCTGCAGTTGGGACCCTCAATGTTCTCATTATGAGCCAGCCGATGTAAGACCTGCAGTTGGGACCCTCAATGTTCTCATTATGAGCCAGCCAAGGTAAGACCTGCAGTTGGGACCCTCAATGTTCTCATTATGAGCCAGCCAAGGTAAGACTAGCAGTTGGGACCCTCAATGTTCTCATTATGAGCCAGCCAAGGTAAGACCTGCAGTTGGGACCCTCAATGTTCTCATTATGAGCCAGCCAAGGTAAGACCTGCAGTTGGGACCCTCAATGTTCTCATTATGAGCCAGCCAAGGTAAGACCTGCAGTTGGGACCCTCAATGTTCTCATTATGAGCCAGCCAAGGTAAGACCTGCAGTTGGGACCCTCAATGTTCTCATTATGAGCCAGCCAAGGTAAGACCTGCAGTTGGGACCCTAATGTTCTCATTATGAGCCAGCCGATGTAAGACCTGCAGTTGGGACCCTCAATGTTCTCATTATGAGCCAGCCAAGGTAAGACTAGCAGTTGGGACCCTCAATGTTCTCATTATGAGCCAGCCAAGGTAAGACTAGCAGTTGGGACCCTCAATGTTCTCATTATGAGCCAACCAAGGTAAGACCTGCAGTTGGGACCCTCAATGTTCTCATTATGAGCCAGCCGATGTAAGACCTGCAGTTGGGACCCTCAATGTTCTCATTATGAGCCAGCCAAGGTAAGACCTGCAGTTGGGACCCTCAATGTTCTCATTATGAGCCAGCCAAGGTAAGACTAGCAGTTGGGACCCTCAATGTTCTCATTATGAGCCAGCCAAGGTAAGACCTGCAGTTGGGACCCTCAATGTTCTCATTATGAGCCAGCCAAGGTAAGACCTGCAGTTGGGACCCTCAATGTTCTCATTATGAGCCAGCCAAGGTAAGACCTGCAGTTGGGACCCTCAATGTTCTCATTATGAGCCAGCCAAGGTAAGACCTGCAGTTGGGACCCTCAATGTTCTCATTATGAGCCAGCCAAGGTAAGACCTGCAGTTGGGACCCTAATGTTCTCATTATGAGCCAGCCGATGTAAGACCTGCAGTTGGGACCCTCAATGTTCTCATTATGAGCCAGCCGATGTAAGACCTGCAGTTGGGACCCTCAATGTTCTCATTATGAGCCAGCCAAGGTAAGACCTGCAGTTGGGACCCTCAATGTTCTCATTATGAGCCAGCCAAGGTAAGACTAGCAGTTGGGACCCTCAATGTTCTCATTATGAGCCAGCCAAGGTAAGATCAGCAGTTGGGACCCTCAATGTTCTCATTATGAGCCAACCAAGGTAAGACTAGCAGTTGGGACCCTCAATGTTCTCATTATGAGCCAGCCAAGGTAAGACCAGCAGTTGGGACCCTCAATGTTCTCAGAGCCAGCCAAGGTAAGACCTGCAGTTGGGACCCTAATGTTCTCATTATGAGCCAGCCGATGTAAGACCTGCAGTTGGGACCCTCAATGTTCTCATTATGAGCCAGCCAAGGTAAGACTAGCAGTTGGGACCCTCAATGTTCTCATTATGAGCCAGCCAAGGTAAGACCTGCAGTTGGGACCCTCAATGTTCTCATTATGAGCCAGCCAAGGTAAGACCTGCAGTTGGGACCCTCAATGTTCTCATTATGAGCCAGCCAAGGTAAGACTAGCAGTTGGGACCCTCAATGTTCTCATTATGAGCCAGCCAAGGTAAGACTAGCAGTTGGGACCCTCAATGTTCTCATTATGAGCCAGCCAAGGTAAGACTAGCAGTTGCACTTCAAGTTAGTTTTATAAATGTTTTAAAAATGTTATTTCTGACAATAAATTACAAAATATTCATTTTTAAATTAAAATAATTGAACCCATAATTATGTTGATATTTAAAATAACTGTCCGAGCCAGCTAAATAGCTAAAGAGTTAGCCACACAGGATTCAGCAAAGTAAAAACCAAACTGTATGCCTGACCTGTTTGGCTTACAAAGACCAAAAGCTTAAATTCTCTTTGGCTTTCTAGGTTTACTTATAGCTGTCTATAAAAACATCTGCCACTGACAGGGGCAAGTATGCTGTCAATTGTTTAATTGCTTGTCTCACAATTAGCAGTTGCACAAAATCTGCTGGTGGCTGGTATACATCTCATTCTATTACTTTACAAATGTTTACCTTGTTTCTCATTATGTTGGCTAGAATTTTAACATTACATCTATAGAATAAAGTAACTGAATATTCAGAGGACCAAGTTTTCTTGTGAATAATGTAGCTCTCTAGGTCTGGCTAATCATTGATACATTCATTGAGGCTAACCATGTGTTATTCATTACATATATTATTATGCATATTTTTGTCCACCATTAACTATAACCAGAAATGGCTGACAGGTGGATTTTATTATTTTAGATTCTTTGTTCAGCAAAGAAGGGAGATAATTAATGCTTTATGCTTTAATTTTTCATTAGTAACAGCATATGCCACTGTTTTTAGGGTGAATTTTTATTCTAGATTGATACATAAAGTAATAGCTTAGCTTGTTCAATCATCTGAATTTTTTAATACTATGTTTAAATGTAAATTAATTTGGTAATCTTTAAAAATTGACTAATAGTTGTCCCCCTTGCTGCTTGTACTAGACAACACAAAACTTGCCTCACCATACACAAAAAACTTGTTGTCTAAATGATAATAAAGCTTAAAACAAAGTTTTTATCTATGATAATTGAACTTAAAACAAAGTTTTTATCTATGATAATTGAGCTTAAAACAAAGTTTTTATCAATGATAATTGAAGCTTAAAACAAAGTTTTTATCAATGATAATTGAAGCTTAAAACAAAGTTTTTATCTATGATAATTGAGCTTAAAACAAAGTTTTTATCAATGATAATTGAGCTTAAAACAAAGTTTTTATCAATGATAATTGAGCTTAAAACAAAGTTTTTATCAATGATAATTGAAGCTTAAAACAAAGTTTCTATCTATGATAATTGAGCTTAAAACAAAGTTTTTATCAATGATAATTGAAGCTTAAAACAAAGTTTTTATCTATGATAATTGAGCTTAAAACAAAGTTTTTATCAATGATAATTGAAGCTTAAAACAAAGTTTTTATCAATGATAATTGAGCTTAAAACAAAGTTTTTATCAATGATAATTGAAGCCTAAAACAAAGTTTTTATCTTTGAAATGAAAACATGAAAGTTTCTACAGTTTCTGCACTAACCATTTGGCTGTTTCTCTCCTTTCTCGCTTTTATTTTATAGCAGTTTTACGGTTGATACTAAAGTTTAGATACACAATTTTATAAAGCAATTTTTTAAATTATTAATTTTAAATTTCTGCAAATGAACTTATATTACCAACACAAAAAACTTTTTGCATGACCATAAAGAAAATGTACTTTGACAACTTAAAAATTTTGCTGCATATTTTCTAAGTTTTTTTTTTTGCTTCATATTTTATGAGAGTTTTTCTTAGCTGCTATTTTTTTCAGGATGCTTTTTGCTGCAGGACGTAATGGACACATGCCAAAATTTATGACAATGCTGCATAAAAAATTTCATACTCCATGGCCAGCAACATTCACCCTGGTTAGTCACCTTTCCATTCCTTGTCTGCTGCTAGCCTAAACTGTTAGTCACCTTTCCTTGTCTGCTACTAGCCTAAACTGTTAGTCACCTTTCCATTCCTTGTCTGCTGCTAGCCTAAAGTGTTAGTCACCTTTCCTTGTCTGCTGCTAGCCTAAAGTGTTAGTCACCTTTCCATTCCTTGTCTGCTGCTAGCCTAAACTGTTAGTCACCTTTCCATTCCTTGTCTACTGCGAGCCTAAACTGTTAGTCACCTTTCCATTCCTTGTCTGCTGCTAGCCTAAAGTGTTAGTCACCTTTCCATTCCTTGTCTGCTGCTAGCCTAAAGTGTTAGTCACCTTTCCATTCCTTGTCTGCTGCTAGCCTAAACTGTTAGTCACCTTTCCATTCCTTGTCTACTGCGAGCCTAAACTGTTAGTCACCTTTCCATTCCTTGTCTGCTGCTAGCCTAAAGTGTTAGTCACCTTTCCATTCCTTGTCTGCTGCTAGCCTAAACTGTTAGTCACCTTTCCATTCCTTGTCTGCTGCTAGCCTAAACTGTTACTTTACTTTATGGGATCAGATTTTAAAATTGGGTCATGAGGTTCTCAGTTTTAAAAACTTGTCTGGAAGTTTTTATTTGTATGCCTACAGGGTCTACTTGGCATCATCATGGTCTTATCTGGGAGTGTCCTGTCTTTGGTGGCAGCCATCAGTCTATACGCAGGTTGGTTTAGTTTACATCTAGTCTATACGCAGGTTGGTTTAGTTTACATCTAGTCTATACGCAGGTTGGTTTAGTTTACATCTAGTCTATATGCAGGTTGGTTTAGTTTACAACTAGTCTATACGCAGGTTGGTTTAGTTTACATCTAGTCTATACGCAGGTTGGTTTAGTTCACATCTAGTCTATACGCAGGTTGGTTTAGTTTACATCTAGTCTATACGCAGGTTGGTTTAGTTTACATCTAGTCTATATGCAGGTTGGTTTAGTTTACAACTAGTCTATACGCAGGTTGGTTTAGTTTACATCTAGTCTATACGCAGGTTGGTTTAGTTCACATCTAGTCTATATGCAGGTTGGTTTAGTTTACATCTAGTCTATACGCAGGTTGGTTTAGTTTACATCTAGTCTATACGCAGGTTGGTTTAGTTTACATCTAGTCTATACGCAGGTTGGTTTAGTTTACATCTAGTCTATACGCAGGTTGGTTTAGTTTACATCTAGTCTACACGCAGGTTAGTTTAGTTTACATCATTTGGTTCTGGGCACCATGTGATTCTGGGCACCATGTGATTCTGGGCACCATTTGGTTCTGGGCACCATTTGGTTCTGGACACCTTTTGGTTCTCAACTATGATTCAAGAAAGATAAATGAACTCAAATCTGACAATTTCAGGTTGCATGATATTTCTGCTACTATTGTGCTTGTTTACACTCCGCTGGAAAAGTCCAAATGCACCTCGTCCATTTAAGGTATGTTGATAATGTATCATCTTTTGTTTATTCACAATGATTAATATTTACAAGCAGTGAATTGCAAAACATTACATTACTGTTTTTATATTTTGGGTTAACAGTTGATGGTTTCCTGTCAGAATTTTTACAGATCTTGAACCCCTTCCCTAGCCCCTATAATAAAAAGATGACCTGGCTATAAGTGTTGTTAAGATGTAAGCCCAGTTTGATGACCTAACTAGAATTGTTGTAAAGATGTAAACCCAGTTTGATGACCTAACTAGAATTGTTGTTAAGATGTAAGCCCAGTTTGATGACCTAACTAGAATTGTTGTAAAGATGTAAGCCCAGTTTGATGACCTAACTAGAATTGTTGTAAAGATGTAAACTCAGTTTGATGACCTAACTAGAATTGTTGTAAAGATGTAATCCCAGTTTGATGACCTAACTAGAATTGTTCTAAAGATGTAAGCCCAGTTTGATGACCTAACTAGAATTGTTGTAAAGATGTAAATCCAGTTTGATGACCTAACTAGAATTGTTCTAAAGATGTAATCCCAGTTTGATGACCTAACTAGAATTGTTGTAAAGATGTAAGCCCAGTTTGATGACCTAACTAGAATTGTTGTAAAGATGTAAACTCAGTTTGATGACCTAACTAGAATTGTTGTAAAGATGTAAGCCCAGCTTGATGACCTAACTAGAATTTTTGTAAGCTCAGCTTGATGACCTAACTAGAATTGTTGTAAAGATGTAAGCCCAGCTTGATGATCTAACTAGAATTGTTGTAAAGATGTAAGCCCAGCTTGATGACCTAACTAGAATTTTTGTAAGCCCAGCTTGATGACCTAACTAGAATTGTTGTAAGCCCAGCTTGATGACCTAACTAGAATTGTTGTAAGCCCAGCTTGATGACCTAACTAGAATTGTTGTAAGCCCAGTTTGATGACCTAACTAGAATTGTTGTAAAGATGTAAGCCCAGTTTGATGACCTAACTAGAATTGTTGTAAAGATGTAAGCCCAGCTTGATGACCTAACTAGAATTGTTGTAAGCCCAGTTTGATGACCTAACTAGAATTGTTGTAAAGATGTAAGCCCAGCTTGATGACCTAACTAGAATTGTTGTAAGCCCAGCTTGATGACCTAACTAGAATTGTTGTAAGCCCAGCTTGATGACCTAACTAGATTTGTTTCTGGCTTCAGGTCCCGCTAGTACTGCCAGTGTGTGCCTGTGTGTTGACAGTTTCTCTGGTGTTCCTCTCAGTCCTAGAAAAACCAAAAGAACTTGGCTTTGTTGCCATGGTAGTTGCCCTTGGGGTCCCAGTCTACTTTGTGTGCATCAAATGGCAGAAGCCTGCCAAACTATTCAACAGTGTGGGTGAGTGCCAGTGATTTTGATGTTTGTTTTTCATTTTCTTGAGGATCTTTGTTTTCATGATGTTTTAAAATTAAGTAGGATTTAGATTCTGAAAACTGAATATAATGTTAAAATGCTCTTTAACTTCCCTAAAGATGAAATAATTTCTATTTAAACTGTTGTAAACTCCTCCTTTGATATAGTTTGTAGCAAACATTTCTCCTATTTTCTAACTCTGTTCTTTTATCTTAATGTATAAAGACATGGTTTTTTTCATAAAATGATGTTAATTTTGTTACATAATCAGTACTCAATAATACATTTTTAAAAATACCTTAGAATGTATTACAGGTGGAATTGGGAGAAAATATCTGAGTGAGTTAATTGGGCCTCTAATCTCATGAGGTTTGATCTTTGTTTCAGATTCCATTGGGAAATACTTGCAGCTCCTCCTTGATCTTCATTATGAAAAGAACTGATTTAAAATTACATCCCTTTATGCTCATTATGAAAAGAACAGACTTGAAATTACATCCCTTTATGTTCATTATGAAAAGAACTGATTTAAAATTACATCCCTTTATGCTCATTATGAAGAGAGCAGACTTGAAATTACATCCCTTTTATTTTATAATTTAAGATTAAACTATCTGTTATTTTAAACAGGGTATATTAAAACTTTTTATATAAATCTGTTATTTTAACTAGACTTTTGTTCAGTTTTAAAGTCTTTCATTTGATAATATTTTTGAAAATATTTAAACGACTTTTAAGCCAATTAAATCAGTTAAGTAATTATTTATTCTTAAAAACATTTTAAGTACATCTAAATTTTTATACCTATTCCTAAAAATGATTAAAAAGTAAGATAATGCATCTTAATAATATTTTTTTAAAATGTTATTAAAAATGTTTTACATGTTTAAAAACAAACTATATTTATTAAACTTAAAGAAATGTTTATTCACTATTCCATAATTTACATTATATTTTATTCAATATTCTATATTTTCACTCTAATCATATTGTTATGAAATCTATATATAGAATTTTGTATTTTTAGATACAAAGAAATCTCTCTTGCTTTTCACTTGCCTTTTAATGTGTTCTTTCTGACTGTAAAAGTGTAACTAATGCAGTGTTTTCATCAGCCTTGTTAGTTCTGTTTTGTCTTCTTACATGCAAAACAGTCTTACTACTTCGTGCATTCTCTAGTGTATTCAAAGCCGTCCACATACATAGAGTAATTATTTTTCTGTTGAAATCCTAAACTAATGTGAATTGTTAATATAACTTACATTTTAAAAATGATATCAAGTTGTTAAGAACATTTATTAAATTTGTTAACTATTTTTTGGAAAAACATAGCATTTTCTTTACAGTGATTTAATTTCAAAGAATTAATTAGCTTCTTATTTTTTTATATATAAATGTACATTTATATATAAATATAAAATAAAATAAAGATATTTCTGTTTCTTTGTATTGACACTTTTAACAATGTAATTAACTTAAGAATTTTGAGCATTTATAGAATACATAACTCATTTGTGTTAATTGCTAATTGAAGATTTTATTTTTCTAAGATCACAGTGGGCATATAGGCCTACAAAGGAAAAATATTTTGATAAAAAGTATTTGAACATATATCAGATAAGACATATTGAATCTATATCAGAAAGGAAAACAACCAAAACAATGTTTAACTGTGAGCAGTTATTTTCAAAATGTTTTTTGTCATTCTTTAGTTGTTTTTGAAAGTATGAAAATAAGTCTTTTGAAGTGAAAAAAATGGTTGATAAAATCCTTCTAAATTAAATTTAAATTTTACTGATAAACTGAATCAACAAAGGTATTTTTAAAAATTTCACTAAAACGCTGTTGAATATAAATGTTATTGTAAACCATTTTCACTCATAATAACAAGGTATATTTAATCTACAAAGCTATCTGCAGTATAATTTATTGACCCTAAAAATGGCTTAAAGTATTATGATAAATGTAGTGATGTTTTTTTCTGACATTGATATTCTGACACAAAATTTTCTTACAAAGACATTATTAATATTGACATTTTTGTTGGGAAATTTTAAAAAAATTATATGAACTACTTGGGGAGGTTTAATTTACATTCCTTGATACTTATAGCAATGAACTATTGTTTAAATGCTTTGATATAAACTGTTTTTAACTGTTTATTTGAGTTTATTTTTTTGAAAATCCACATATAGTAGTTATAAAAATGCTATAGAAATAATTGTTAATTCTATATTTTCAAAGAGCATACAAGTTAAATTTTCAGTATTTTAATATTTAAAGAAGTTGAGAAACTTGAGTTACATAACCAGCTTTTACAGTAAACTAGAGTAAAAATTAATCAAGCATTAACTTGAATACTTTTTGTATGTCTCGTATTTACATTTTATTAACTTTTGGGACATGTTGAATAAATGATATTTCAGATGTAATAATGTCTTTTTTCAGCAATATAAAATGCGTATTTACAAAAATATTTTATTTAAAACTATTAAATGTTTATATGAAATGGAATAAAATCCTATATTTTTACCAATGATGAAATGGAAAGTAACCCAATATTTTTACAAATTATGAAATCAAACAAAATCCTATATCTTTAGATAATGATTAAATGGAACAAAATCCTATATTTTTACAAATGATGAAATGGAACAAAATCCTAAATTTTTACAAATGATGAAATGGAACAAAATCCTATATTTTTACAAATGATGAAATGGAACAAAATCCTATATTTTTAAAAAGGTTGAAATGGAACATAATCTAATATTTTTACAATTGATGAGATGGAACAATTTCCAGTATTTTTACCAATGATGAAATAGAACAAAGTCCTATTTTTTTCCCAATGATGTAATATAACAAAATCCTATATTTTTACAAATGATGAAATGGAACAAAATCCCAATGGAACAAAATCCTATATTTTACCAGTGATGAAATGGCATGATTTTTGCAGTTTGTTAAAATGTTTAAATTTTTACCATTCCTTATTAAATTATATGCTAATATATTCTAATTCTGTTACAAGCTGTTTATGCACAAAAGTACTAAGATAATGTGATTTGTAAAAATAGAGCTGTTCCCATCTCCTCCCCCCTCCCAGTCAGCAATAAACTTAAACCAGTATATGTTTTTCTAGATTTGATTGTTTCTTCTTTAAAGCATGTTATTTTTTTATTTAGTAGCATGAGTTTTTGATTTTAGAAGTGTAAAAAATAAAGCATGTAAAAAGTCACTGCTATATTTAGTTGGACTTTATCAACAAGCTTTTTTGCTTATAAAAACTTTTGTGCCTGAATATTTCCTTTCTAGTATGTTTAATGCAATTATTGTTCATTTTATAGTTATTTTCATTTAAATAAAATGAAATATTAAATTATTTATAACCATTCAGAACTATTTTTTAAAGTAATAAAGCAACCATCTTGCAGTCTTTCATCAGGAAAATGAGAAAAGGAAGGCTTTTTTTTTTTAGTACTGATGATCTTTTATTCTATGATACACATTGTTCATCACTGGGTTTTTGTAAAATTAATGAAATTGTACACTTTTTTGTTGGAAAATTATAAAAACCAATCCAAAAAACTCTTGTGTACCTAAATGTATGTGATGTGATCGTGTGATAACAGTAGGTTAAGCAAATTGCAAAGTGATATTTTAAAACATTTTTATGTGATAGTCATTTGCTGACATTTGGAGTACACAGAAAGGACTTTTTTAAATTAAAAAATGTAAAATATTATCTTTTTTTTGTTGATATTTTTCTCAAAAAGATTTTTTACTTATTTTATGTCTCTCATTTAATATTTGGAAATTTTTTTTTCATGTTTTGTATTTTTTTTTAATGCTGTTTCTGGGTTTTCTTTGAATTAGTAAAAGAAACTTTGTATGTTATCTTTATTTTTAAAATTTCTTTCAGATTTTTAATAATTCTCATCAAACTGAAGATAAGAAAGGAGTATTATTTTACACAATGTGGAGCTCCCTCTACTGAAAGAAGGTATGCATCCCCAGGAAAGATTGTAGATCTTTTAGGATGCTAGAATCTACAGGGTCAAAAGGAAGGGTGCTAGAATCTACAGGGTCAAAAGGAAGGGTGCTAGAATCCACATGGTCGAAAGGAAGGGTGCTAGAATCCATATGGTCAAAAGGAAGGGTGCTAGAATCTACAGGGTCAAAAGGAAGGGTGCTAGAATCTACAGGGTCAAAAGGAAGGGTGCTAGAATCCATATGGTCAAAAGGAAGGGTGCTAGAATCCACATGGTCAAAAGGAAGGGTGCTAGAATCCACATGGTCAAAAGGAAGGGTGCTAGAATCCATATGGTCAAAAGGAAGGGTGCTAGAATCCACATGGTCAAAAGGAAGGGTGCTAGAATCCACAGGGTCTAAAAGAAGGGTGCTAGAATCCACATGGTCAAACTAGTCTCTTGTCTCAGAGTTGAGAGCTAACCTGACTGCTATGGCGTTTGTCATCAAATTGTAGCTGGTGTTTGTGCTACCATTACATGTTTTGGTTATGGTGTTCTTGTAAGCCTTTTATTTAACTTTTAAAATGATTTATAATCCATTTGATCCTCCACACAACAATATTCTGACCTCCTTTGAAAATTTCAAATGCAATTATCTTAGTTGTAATTAATTAACTATAAACAACCCTAACAAAAGTAACTTAATTATTTACATCATACAGTGGTTTACCCTTTACACATTGTTACTGATGAACTGGTTTATGTATTTAAGAGTTGGATTAACTATAAATAACAATAGTTCTGAAACAGTTCCCTGTTTTATTGTGTCAGTATACAGCTTGTTTATTACCACCAAGTATTAGTCCCACTCTTATACTTTCTAAGAAGGAGTAAAAATAGATTGCAATAAGTATTATTATAGTGCATTTATATTTCACAATGAGTAAAAACAGTTCCGTTAAGTATTATTATAGTGCATTTATATTTCACCTTCTAATTTTTATAAATCAACTAGCACCCAGTTTGAAAATGTTTTTATCACACATAAAAAGTGTGATGATTTCTTTTGGTCAACACTATACTATACATTTGGTGAATCTCATGTTTAATTCTGGTAGCTTATTTTTGTAGAAATTGAAAGTTTACTTGCTTTGTTTTTCTATAATACACGTTTTTCTTATTGTACAGGAAAATCCTTTTAGCTTTAAAATAAATTTAATTGACTGTTTAAATTAGGTTAACATCCACATGCTTAAATGTTAATTAACTTATCTCTGTAAGTAATATTAAAAGTTTAAATGCTAATTAACATAATCCTTTTGTGTTTTCCTTGGGTTAGCCAATGAATTCTTTTGAATAGATTGTCAAACAATCATCAATGAAAGGTTCAGAAACTCACTGAGTTGTTGCTGTTGTTGGAGTCTTTAAGTCTGATTTGTATCCAGGTTCTTTAACAGGGCTCCTAGCTGGGGCTCCAGTAAGCTTGTTTCTAGATACATTAGAACTGTTGGATTCAGCTGTTGGATTTGGTCCAGGCTACTTGGAGTATTTGTATCTGCTTAGAGCTGTGTATGTCTAGGCTAGCCTTGCTTAAAAAAAACAATAGTAATGTCTGCTCTCAAAGATTATGTAATGCAGATGTTGTGGTATGCTTGAAGTATTTTGTTACAGTATTCATGAATTATATGATGGTTTATTAACTAAGTCTAATAATTTTTTAACCCTTTAGCCTATATGTTTAAACAGCTAATTATTGCTTAGCACAATTACTCTGAATAGCTTGAGGTTAATTATGTATTTTGTGTTGGTGGACTTTGATCACACTCAACACAGTTATCCTACATTCCAGGTGCTCACTGCTTGCTTTTGGAAACATAAAGTACCACAGAAGGATGTAAACAGCCGTTACATTTTTTAAAACTTTGTTTTTATTGCTTTTTAATTGTTCAGTCTAACAAAAACAACTTTGATCTTTCTTTTAAAAAAAATTATTTTAATTGTTTGTAATTCTATTAGTTGTAATGTAAAAGGGCATTAATTGCTAATATTTAAATATGTAGATCTATTTAAACTTCAAATGTCAGAAAATAAAGATTTACTGTTGACTTGCCAAAATGTAGTTTGCTCTGTTTGATGATCAATATTTTATCTCTTTGGTAACAATTTTAGTGTGAAAATAAATTACAATAAATTGATCTTGTGTAATCAGTATTTGGTGTTCTAGTTTTAATTAGTACAATAATACCACAGCATGGCATGGAGGTTAACAGAAACAATCATTAAATTATGTTAATTCTTTTATTGTTTCAATTCTAGGTGTTAAGAATTAAATTTTGATAAATAATCATTGAAAATTACTTTGGTCTGAAGCGTCTTAATCACAAGTTTTCCTTTAATTAATACTGATATGTAATAAGGTTTTCACTTTCAATATAAAGGAAATGGTATATGCAAACACATTTCTATTGTCATCAACATATTAACATAAAAAGTTTAGATCATAAAATTATTATGACACCATAGCAAAAAGTTCTGAAAGGCACATAACCCTGACATTTCCATACTTTAAGAGATAAATATGATACTAATGTTTTTTCTAAATACAGCAAATAAAGTTGAATCGACTAAGAACTAGAAGAACTAAGTCTTAATTTAAAAAACAGAAAAATTAAATCATGTTAGGGTTGGCATGGTCGAGTCGGTAAAGCTCATGGTTGCTAAACCGAAAAGTCTCGAGTTCGAACCCTTGGGCAGATGAGGCTCGTTAGCTGGGGACAGCCACTCTTCTAGGAGAGACAACTCCAAAATCAAACAACTGCTGCCTTGTAGTTTGTTCTTGGTTGGACAATGGCTATGGAAGCAAATCCAAAAAGAAAAGCAGGCTGAAATCGGAGTCAATGGCCTCAATGGCGCATAACCAGTTGACACGTAATCCTTAATTGTGATGGAAGCATGGTCGAGTCGGCAAAGCTCATGGTTGATAAATTCGAAAAAAGTCTCGAGTTCAAACCCTCAGGCAGATAAGGCTCGATCCCTCCCAACACTAAAAATTAAGAACGAAGAAGAAGAAGAAATCATGTTAAAATAAAAATTGTATTAGTACTAGCACACAATATGATACATTTGTGAACAAATGACTAAATTAATTTTAAGACTACAACAAGACTTTTGTACAAAAAGGTTGGTTTTAAAATTTGTAATTGAAAAGAAAATACATTTCTATACAAGCTAAAAAGGTAAACATTTGGACACTTTAGTTGAACCTGAATAATGAAGCGTATAAATAAAATATTTTAGTTAAACCACAATAAATTTTATAAGACTATTTTCCTTTTCTTATTACTGCATTTTCATTAGATTCCATCGATGTAATTTTTTTCCCTTCTTCAAATGCTAACTGCAGTTTTAGCAAAGTGTTTGCCATTCGTTCAGCTTTTTCATCCCCTCCAAATACTTTTTTCATTTGCTTAAATTGTAATGCTTCATTATTTTTGTCTTGTTGCTGTCTCTCAAATTCCTGGTAGTTCTGATAAAAAATTATTTGTGTATTATAAAACCATTTAATTTTGATAAAAAATAAATAATGAAATATCTTTTTGATGAAAAACAAAAAATAAAAGAATAAATGAAAATTCTTTAATTTAAGAATAATAACAATAGACCATGGTTTTAGCAACAGATTAGCCAACTTGGAGAGCTTGATAAAATAAGCAATTAAGAGAAGGTTTTTAAAATCCTAACCATAAAAGCAGACTCTTTAAAGTGTTGTTGCATCTTGTCCTCTGCACTTTTCTGTCTTAAAGAACTTGTTCTGGTATGTCGTAAATTTGAACTAGGTATTACTGCTGATTTTGAGTATCTTTCCTTTTGAGCTTTTACTTTTAAATGATGCTCAAGACGAAGCATTTCCTCTGCTTCTTGAATTCTATCAAAGATATTCAAGTGTGCTTTTTGATAGGGCCAATGTGTGATTATCTTTAGTAGTCTCGTTCAGAATTTAAAATGAAATGCTTTAGAACAAGGAGGAATTTTGCATTAGGTTAGAAAACAAGTTAGGTAAAACCTTAAAGAGTTAGATCATTTCAGCCAATATTCTCCTTACTTTTATAAGACTAATCTGATAGAATTTTTACTACTATATTTTTTAATCTTACAAATAAGCATTAAAATGAACATAACCTTGAGAAATTACTTCAACTATCCAATATTAATGAAAGACTAACTTTTTTTCTCGTAGTGATCTTCTTTTTTTGACCTCAGTAAAACTTGGGAACATCTTGTTGCCACTGAGAGGTTGAGTTTGTTCCACTGGCTGTAAAGGAGTAACATCTGAATAATTTACCAAGGCACCGTGACCTCGTGGGCAGAAGAAATATCTTTTTCCATTGTAGATACCATTGTGGGTAGAGTATACTTCAATGTAACATACAAACAACATCACAAGTGAAAAAATTGGTTTCAAAAGCAATTTTAACAGTTCCATTTCAATAGCAATGACTACATTATTAATATTTAAAGTATATAAAAATAGTTTTGTTGTGGGTGTTACTAGTGTTACATTGCTGACAATATTTATTTATCTAATACCACAAATGTTTAAGAAATTTTAAATGAAGTTTAGACATCTATTATAGTAATAATAAAACAATTTAATTACATAAGCATATAATAATTATAATAGATTGACGACAGAAGCCTGTGGTTGTATATAACACGTTTAATTTGGGTCTAACTACCACGATGGTAACACACAGAGAGGACGGAAGGAAGTACACAAGGGACATCACTCAAGATAACAATATTATAAATATAACTAATACAGAAGAGTGAGTTCCCTTGACCTCACAATTATTTCACTCTATTACATCCCTTTACCCTTAGAACACAATAACACATCTCTCAATAGAACAATTGATAGTATCCTAAAATCACCAATTATATTGTAACATGAACACTATGGTAGATTACATCCTTACAAACAATGCACAATATGCTACAACATAATCAAAATACAAAACAATAATGTCAAAGTCCTTTTGACCTTTAGAATCATAGGTCTAACTTATTTGGGACTTTGATTGTCCTGCTTGACCTTCTCAGTGGTCTTTGATTTGGTGACTCAATATTCTGACCATCTGGATTCTCTATCTCAGGAGGTCTAGGATTTAAATCATTAACTCCAGAATTTACATTTTCTGACTCTAGACAACTTGGTTCACTCATATCAACAGAACTTGGTTGTGGAACAAACTGAGTTGGTGTGAACTGATCAGATTTGGTGGGATTGACAGATTCACACTTATTATCTGCACAAGTTATTTTTAACTTTATAAGACACAGGTCCTGTACATTGAACAATTTGACCTGGTATCCATTTTTCCTTTTTCCCATAATTTCTTAGATACACATTCTCATTAACACCAAATTCTCTTTCAATGAATGTTTGTCATGATCTAATTGAACTATTTTTGAATTGGCATCTGCAAGTATTATGCTATTATTCAGATCCTTAATTGACATAGATTTCTTTGATTGATCAATTTTCTCAGGTAATCTGATAGTGCTTTCCTGGTAACCAAAAATACTGTTTACAAGTAATATCCTGGACCATATCACTTTGCAACTGTCATTTAGTATTTGAAGTGGGTGTATTAAATGGCAAAAATCTTTTTTTTTTTCTTTCCTTTTGATGTTACCTTTTTAGTTTCTGTAAGTGCTAATGATGTTAGCAAAGTTGTTTGATGATCACATTCCTTCTTACTAATGTATTCTCTTTAAAACATTTGAAATTGCCATATCACCACAATCATTTATTAAGTTACAAATACTTTGTTTAGGCAACTCTGACTGATAATGGACTGCATCTTCTCCATCTTTTATATTATCTTCACAAAGGGTTTTATTTCTTATTTTATATGGCCTTAAGTCATCATTCACAGACTCTTCAGGCCAACCATTCTTACAGTACTCATATATTTTTATTAAGCACTCATCTTTTTGTGTTTCTCTTTTAATATCATTCACATTTATATTGGAGTTATCCATGATAGTGAAGAGAACAAATACATCTTCTGGTACATAGCTCAGGCTTTGGTTTTTTAAAGGTAATCTACTAAGACTATCTGCACTATTCTCAGATCCAGGTTTGTATTTCAATTCATAATTGTATGCAGTTAGTGTGATAGCCCATCTTTGAATTCTTGGTGAGGCATGCTCAGGTAGGGTTTTGTTTTCTCCAAATAAACCTAGCAATGGTTTATGATCTGTAAAGATGGTGAACTTCCTACCAAACAGAAACTTATGAAATTTCTTAACACCAAAAATGATGCCTAAGCCTTCCCTATCTAACTGAGAATAATTTTTCTCAGCCTGGTTCAAAGATCTACTGGCAAAAGCAATGGGTCTGTCACCCTTCTCATCCATGTGGGACAAGACTGCTCCTACACCATCTGGTGAAGCATCACATGTTAATATAAGTCTTTTCCCTGGGTCATAGTGAGTTAGTAAGGTGTCAGCAGACAAAGCCTCTTTTGCTGTATTAAAAGCAGCTTCTTGTTGTTTACCCCAGTGCCAAGTTGCATTTTTCTGTAGCAGCTTGTACAGTGGTGATAGTTTACCAGACAGATTTTCTATGAACTTTGCATAGTAATTTATCAAGCCCAAAAAAGCTCTTAGTTGTTGGGTATTTTCAGGTTTGGGTGCTTCTTTAATGGCTTTTGTTTTCTCAGGTTGAGGTCTGATGCCTTGCTTGCTTAATATATAACCAAGAAAACTAATTTCTGTCAGCATGAATTGACATTTATCTTTGTTTACCTTTAAACCTTTTTCACCAACAATTTTTAATACTTTATCAAGTGTTTTAAGATGTTCAGTGTCATTCTTACCAGTTATGTACACATTGTCAAAGTACACACAAACATTTGGAATGTCCTTAAAAATACTGTCCATGACAGCTTGGAAAATTCCAGGGCTAGATGATATGCCAAAACATAGTCTTTCATATTGGTAGAGTCCTTTATGTGTGTTTATTGTCGTATAGACTTTTGAATCTGGATGCAGTTCTAGTTGAGTGTAAGCATGACTAAAGTCTAATTCAGTGAATTTGTCTCCTCCTGCCAAATTCAAAGAAATTTCCTCAATGTTAGGTATAGGGTACCTATTTAGCTCTATTTGCTTATTCAGTGTAGTTTTGTAGTCTCCACAAATTCTTATAGAACCATCCTTCTTTAACACTGGCACAATGGGTGTCGCCCAATCGGAATAGTCTACCTTCTTTATAATGCCATTAGATTCCAATCTACTTAGCTCATTTTCAATTTTATTCCTCATTGCATAAGGTGGAACTCTAGCTTTGCAGTATCTTGGATTTGTATCTTTAATGCTTAACTTCACTGTTCTATCATTTAGTAAAGCTGAATTACCAAAAACACATTTATTTTCAGATATAACTTTATCTAGTGAAGTAAGACTAGATTCTTTTACATTCTTCAATGAACAAATACTCTCCCAATTTAACTTAAGATCACTTAACCAGTTCCTACCTAGTAATGGCGGTCCATTTCCTTCAACCACAAGAAGAGGAAGTTTAACACTTTGACCATTATAACTTACATGAACCATACACTCTCCTATTACCGGAACATTGTCACCAGTGTATGTTGTTAGACACTTGTGACATGGCTGTAGAGGCACTGATTTTTCTGTGACAGCGTCAAAATCTTTCTTTGTGATGACTGTTAGAGATGCTCCAGTGTCAAGTTGGAAGCTGATGCTCTTACCGTTGATATAAACTGGTACATTGATGGGAGCATGACTTATTGATTTAACAGAGAACAGGTTGAAATCCGGCTGCAAATCAATTTGAGCATTTTCACAGGTAGAGTGGTTCATTGGTTGGGTTAGGTAGTCTTGGTGAGAGTTAACATAGTGCTGCTTTTGGTTGCGGTACTGTCTTGACTGGCTAGATTTAGCAACAGACGAAGACTTTGCAAAGCAGGCCTTAGCAATGTGACCTTGCTCACTGCACTTATAACAAGTTGCAGACTTGAACTTGCATCGATGAGATGCATGGGGACCTTTGCATCGATGACATTTTTGATAATTATTACTAGATTTAGATCTAGGATTTGAACGAGCAGGGTGTTTAGCATAAGTTGGAATGCTCTGTTGGGGTTGATGTTTATTGACTAACCTGCTGTTTACTGCATGGATCTCTGAAGGTGCTAAAGATCTCGCCGCATCTGATGACTGCTGGAATGACATTGCAAGTTGTATTGCTTTTTCCAATTTTAGATCTGACTCGAGCAGCAACTTTCTTTGAATATCAGGGCTGTTTACACCTGTCACAAACTTTTCACATAATCTGTCAGACAGCGTTTCTCCAAATTCACAAAATTCACTTAAATGACGTAAAGCAGCAACATATTCTGATATTGACTCGTTTGGTTGCCGAGTCCTACTGTCAAATCTAGCTCGACATAGAAACTTTGATGGGGTAGGCGCATGGTGGTCTGTTAGCAATTTGCTCAGCTCGTTAAAGCTCTTGGTAGTTAGACTGGCTGGTGCGCATAAGTCTTTTAGTAGCCTAAATTGTTGAGGCCCTATGACTGTTAACAAAACAGCTCTCTTTTTGGCTTCTATCGTCACGTCGTTAGCTTCTAGGTAAAAGCTTAACCTCTCTAGGTAATCTTGAATGATTTCATCATTCGCATCAAATTCTTTTATTTGGCCATACAGCGCCATAATTCTAGAAATAATTAGCTAAT
The DNA here is from genome assembly GCF_028476545.2 of Physella acuta. Taxonomy (NCBI): domain Eukaryota; kingdom Metazoa; phylum Mollusca; class Gastropoda; family Physidae; genus Physella; species Physella acuta. The sequence goes on along the minus strand of NW_026731685.1, from coordinate 697,624 downwards.
AAGCTCTAGCAAACCTCTTTTTTGCGTAAGTAGGTGCTCTTTCTAGTAGATGTTTATCCTTCGTCGCCAGTTATAATAGATTGACGACAGAAGCCTGTGGTTGTATATAACACGTTTAATTTGGGTCTAACTACCACGATGGTAACACACAGAGAGGACGGAAGGAAGTACACAAGGGACATCACTCAAGATAACAATATTATAAATATAACTAATACAGAAGAGTGAGTTCCCTTGACCTCACAATTATTTCACTCTATTACAATAATAATAATAATAATAATACATTACAACAAAAAACAAACTACCATTGTCATAAAGGCAGATTCCCACTTTAATTCTGGGTCTTTTCAAATGCTCATCTGCATAACCAACAAACTGGACAACACCTAGTAAAAAAATATAAACAGGTGATTCATCTTACATCAATTCAAATATGAAATAGCAATTGTACACAATCAAAGTAGTAATACAGCATGCTTTATAATTGTTTTTTTTTACATCTGTAATTGTAATCAAATAGGTAGGCTACCAGAGATGTTTAAAAATGCTCCTGAACTATTTTCACATTCACAGCAAACACACTTCTAACATATTTGTTATAAGTTTAGAGGTTACCAGCATAATTATATTAATTAAAGCCAGAATTCTTTTTTAAAGTTTATTTTACTTTACATTTCTTTTATAAAGGCCCCTATAGGCCCTTCTTCATTAGAAAAAGTGCAGAAATGCAGATAGAAGTATAATTTGATAGATTTAGCAGTGGCACTTCTACTGTTTCAGTTAGCATTATGAAAGCTATACACTAAGAAGTCTAATTGAATTGGGTTATAGTTGGATTATAACACTATGCTGTAATTTTTAATATGGCTAACTTTTTATTGAACAGAGTCTAGCTTAAAATCTAAACCTAATATTACTGCCTGCAAGAACTTACCTGTAAAGCTCTAGACAGAGAAAGAAATGTTAAGAATTAAGTTTAGGACTAGGATGACTGCAGGTAGAGTTGATCTAAGATTAAGTACTTTTTCTTCCATGTCAACACAAAGAGCTAAAAGTGCAGACAGTAGATTTCTATAGTACAAAATTTAAGTTTGTTACAATGTGCAGCAGTCACTAGCCAAGTTTCCATATCCAAGAAAAATAAACTCAGGAAGATTTACCACGACATTGCTTATAATTATCACAATGAATAGCCCTTCCATCAACAAGAACTCTGTCACCCTTTTTTAATGATCTAGACTGAGATTCTTCTAATGTGGCAGATCCCTCAGAGCAGTGTTCAATTGCAGGATCTTCTTTTCTCTGAAACATTTATGAAGGACAGTGGCACTCTCTAGGTAAATGTAGGTAGTAGTAAACAAGAGATTGCTCTGTGAGGGAGCTAGGACTGTGTAACTGCTAAAGTGTATGCAAGATACTTTGTTAGATGGTTTGTCTGTTCCAGTTGTATCCAAAAGAATTATTGAAAGCTCTTAGAAAACAGCAGGATGTACTGAAACCTTTTTTTTAAATTAACGTTTGGTGGTGTGGGTGGTGGGTTCTGGCTTTTTATGTTGTGTGATAAAGGGGGAAGATTCAGAAAGTGTGAAAGGACACGTTTGAACTTTTTAAAATAATTTTTCATAATGAATTTTAGCCGTTAATTTGCATTTTTTTTACAGGCTTGCTAATGAATTGTTATACAAGTTGATCAGTATAAGTCTATCTTATAGCTCACCCAGCTATCTTAATATTTTAGAAAGAAATTAATATATAAAAAAAAACTATAAATTGCAAATTAGGGTTGGAAGGTAGGCTTAATATCATTTTAAAGGATGGAATCTGACTTTTTAAGATTCTGCAATAAAAATGTAGTCTAATAGGAAGTACCCTAAGTGTAACAATGTTCAGGCCAACAAGATGGTTCCTTTAAGGCGAGGAGGTCCTCATTGGTAATGAAAACCCTGCTAGTCTTGCAAATCTCCTGACATTTTTAACACAAGACTACACAGAAATGGATGCCTTTCCATCTTATACCACACAAATTTTCATAATTAATTGTATAACTATTAAATAAAATGTGATTGAATGGTAACAAGAAACCATAATAAACATCAAGCAATTCAGATTTGCACAGCTTCATTTTGTCATGATATGCTATGGGATAGAAGTCAAATGGGTGGTAAAAATCATCATTCATGGTTGCTAAACAGAAAAGTCCCGAGCTCAAACTCCTAGGGCAGATAAAGCTTGATAGCTGAAACAGCAATCCATCTTAGGAATCTTAGGCATCTAGGATATTTGGTAATCTTAGAATTTCAATCTAGATATATTGTTGACAGTAAATTCTGCCTAAGCTAGTTACTAGTTAGTTATGTGAAAGAATAGTGAATAAATCTACTGTACTATCTTCTAGTCTTGGTCTAGGAAGTCTAAACTGTCTAATTCCTAACAGAAACTAGCAGCTAGATACTAGATAAGTAACTATAATCTATATAATATAATATATAATAATATAAATATAATTATTATTATTTATTTATTAAGTTCAAAATAAATTAAATAAGACACTTCCTAAAAAAATAGGCCCCTAGCTGCTAGCCCTAGTTAAAATTAATAAAATACCTTTATATTCAATTTAAGTGGCATTATATTCTTTTAAAAGGTCCAAGTCAGAGAAATTCTCAGCGAGAAATAATGTTCGTTCAAGTGTCTTGTAAAACTTTTAACTTAAACTGTTCTAACACAAAAAATTAAGCCCTAGCTTTATACTTTATAACACTTGTAATAGTGTGTTTATGCTTCCATGACACCAGTTCCGGTTCAATGTCGCTTAAAAGATGAAACATAACTAATTATATTTTGTATTCTTAAATATAATTAAGACTATTTAAAAAGAATTTATCTTGTCATTATATTTATATGTATTTTTTTAATGTTAATTATTATACTTTTTATTAATAGTAATAGTAGAGTTATAATAAATAGTATGTATATTTTAACAGTCATAAGCTTACACTAACAAATGACTGGTGACGAGTATTGTACATTTTAGTAAGCTATTTTGGAATCTAGATTAGATCCTCTAGTCCAGTTATTGTTAGATCACTTTTATCTAGATCTAGATCTAGATCTAGATCTAGTTAGTAACTGTAATGTTAATTCTAGTGTTAGATCATAAACGATTTCCCATAATGCTTGTTTACGAATGCCTATGAGTAATTCTGTGAAATTTAAGACGAAGTCAAACAGATCAAGGTAGAGTGTAGAATAAGATAATCATAATAATTATTAATTAATAATTAATAGTTAAGTTAGGCCTACTAGATTTCTAGATCTAGTGTAGTCTAGAATCTATCTAGAATGTAGATCTAGATTACTTTACTGTAGAATTAGAAATTGGTAATCTATCGTTTTAGGTACGTAAAATCGGCCGAGACTAGATTCTAGTAATGTGAAAAACAGGTGACTCCATAAATTTTAATAATTAGGGCCTATTTAACATTTTTGGAGGATTTGTAAATGTTTTGAAAAAATGTTTGTTTCATTTGTTGACATTTGATGATTTATGTACCTATTTTTAAACAATTGTATTAGCTAGGCCAATGCCGCTGCCGAGAAAATCGGACAAATCGGCTTTTCCCTACCCCCTGCATGTTTAACTCTGTTTTTTTGCATGCTTTTATTGTGTATATTAACATGTTATACATCATTCTGTTCGTAATTGAATTACCTTTTTAACTGTATTAGTTTGATTTCTCTATTATTTCAGACGTTGAAGAAATCGCAGATTAAATCGCATTTTTTACCCTCCGCGGCGACGTGCCGATTAGGGAGGAGGCTTTTTCACCTTTTTAAAAGGGGGGTGTTACTTGGAGTCTATAGACTCTGTGAGTTTTCGTACTACAACTGTGAAACTTGGTAGAAGAATAGATTAAATGTACACGTATAACGCTCAGGGTTCTTGGTTAAAATATGTTAAATACTTTCGGAGATATCAGACCGCAAAGTTAAACTAAGTTATTTGAGCTATTTATGGACCGATTTTTTATTTGAACCCTGAGCTGTATTCCTGAAATCTCGACGTTTATTAATATGTATGATATGTCCTATAAGGCCCTATAATAAGGACGTCTATAGACTTTGAAGTGGACCGAAAATATAAACACGACGCGCCGACCGCTGTCCGACTGAACCGCCCTGCTGTGCTTCAAATCGCCGTCTTTAACCTGATGACGCGTTACAAAATTTGTATACACGTATCGAGTTTACGTACTACAACAGTTAAATTTGGCAGACGAATACATTAAATGTAGACGTATAATATAACGCTCAGGGTTCGTGGTCAAAATAAGTTAAATACTTTTGGAGATATTGGACCGCAAAGTTGAACCAAGTTTCCCGGTCTATTATTGGACATATTTTACATTTGAACCCTGAGCTGTATTCCCGAAATCCCGCCGTTTATTTTAATGTATGACATGTAATATAGCACCTCGTAATAAAGCCGTCCATACATTTTAAAACCGAACGAAAATAAAAATTAACGCGTCGGCCGCCGTCCGACTGATTGGTGATCTACACATCGTGTGGCACAGCCGAGTGTGTGGTCACGTGACGCTAGGCGCTTGATCCGATTGGATGAGACTATAAACAATGTCTAAAGATAGATACATGTGTTCCCGTGTTTGACTCGACGGCTACTTTATATTTATAAGCACACAGACATGTTGCATAACTTTGTCTTAACCCATTGAAACGTCAAACAAAAGTTGTGTTAGTATTTACGGCTGAAGACTAATCGTCAAAATTAATCTTCTTTAGAAATTAATCCGAATAGCTTCGGCCCGATCAAACAATGCTGTGATTCGTGTAACGTTTCATTATTGTGTACATTACATTTTCGTAAAAATGGCTTTAAAAATAAATTAAATTATATCCGGGGCTCTTTTCTACAAATTTTAATACCACTAGCTTGCCAAATCGACCAAAATGGGGTGGGGTGGATGGGGGTAGCCACTGACCATCCTACACCGTATGTAACACCCATAGCCTCACCCCGCCCCCACTAGTCCGTGACGCGACAAGCCGACGAGCATCGCTTTTGATGTTGTATAACACCCGTACGGTACACGGTGGTTTCATACCCCACCTCCCTCCCCCTTCACTTTGTGGAGTTGATGTTACTAACCCTCGGGCATAGATCAGGAAATCTTGCCAGACTTTTGTCTCTGAGATTACATAATATTCATCTGACATGTTCATCGGGTTGGCCGACTAGCCTATTCAGCGGTCGTGTTTACGTAATAGGGCAATAAAATTCGTTGGTCAGAAGACCTGGTTACCCACATGTCTGATTGAACTAAATCTAGGCAAAAGCTGGTGGTGGTACACGTGTCTGTGTATAGCCAAACAGGGTAGTCTTACACAATTTCTAGAATCTACTAGATCTACACAGTCAAGCACTCAAACACATGCTTTTTTCTTAAGAAAGTTTTTAATTGTAAAAGGGCTACTGGTAGGCTTACAAAATACATAAACATACTTACTACTAGCATAAACATTGGGCATAAATATAAATTTATGTTATGTATCTATAACTAGATCTATACCTTGTGCAAGTTTTAAAAAAAAATATTTTCCTCCAAAGTTTATTTTATTGACATTGTAAAAATGATTAACTTTAATATGGGTAATAATATTACGTAATTACCATAAAGCACACTCTGATTCTGATCAAACACATTTGTAACTAGACTAATTCTATAGCAAAAAGGATTAAGATATTTAAAATAACAAGAAATATAATTATAATGAGATAGGCCTTTATTTTTGGAACAGAGTAGGCCTATAGTATTGCACATAGATTACATAACATCTTTTAAGAAGTTACATAATCACAAATTTACTATAGCATTCTTCTCTTTGTATTGAAAAACTTGATTAGTTATATTTTCTTCTAGTAGGCTATTAACTTGAAGTTAACTGACAATGAGCAAACGTGATTTTAAAACAAATTCATGGTATATTTTGAGCAAAGGGTGGAATTACATAACCTTAACATTTGATAGTTATGTAACAATGTTGGACCATTTCAAATCTACAATTAGCTTGAGCATATACAAATGTCATATTTTAGATTAAAACAGCGTTACATTTAAAGAATTACTTCTTATCACGTTGATTATTAGATGTTTAAAAAAAATTTAAAGGGGGGTATTACATAATCTATGAGATTAGTAGGTTGAGTAATCGAAGGACACTTTTTAAAATAGCATCATTGGATTCAGCATACAAAAATCTATAAAATGTCTTAAAATTACATCAATTGATAAAGTATTCTGGCTTTTATACCACTTTTAGTGAAAAACGCTTAAAAATTTGGTCCATACCCTCCCAGTATTTTTCCTCTTTCAGGGTCTACCCCGGTTGTCTGAAAAAACTGCTGTTTTTTAATGACTAAAAAATTCATAACTTTTTTGTTTATGGTCAGATTTTGAAAATTCAAACTGATCTGTAATCAGATTGACAGCCCCTATCCAAATATGTAACTATTATATTGTTTTACTGAAATTAAATTTTTGCATTGGCCTAGCTAATTGTATTAAAACTTTTCAGTAATAAATGAAGACTAGCGATGTTTTCATTAGAACCATGCTCATTTTATTTAGCAGCCATCTTGTTTAAGTTATTTTTGGTAAAATTATAGTGGAGGATTCAGGGGAAGCCACTCTATTTTACAGATGGCGGCTGTTTGTATAGCAAATCTTGTTCGCAAACACTGCTGTTAAAAGTTAATTCCCGGCCTATATTGATATATTTATTATTTAGCCATTGATTTTGGTTTATGATTCAGTTATCTATAATATTTGACACAAATATTTCACAATAATATAGTAATATAGGCCTAATTCTATAAAAGCCTTGACAATGAGGTAACTTTTTTTTTAGCCGTGGCCGATTTTACGTACCTAAAGCGTTAGATTACCAATATTGTTTATTGTATGGCCAAGGCTATTCCCAGCCTCAATACGGCTATTCCAAGTCGGTGAGGTATAGATTAAGAGAGCAGTGCTATTTTTTATTGTGTTAGGCCTATATTTTCATAAAAAAATATTATGGTTTAAGTTTTGTTTAGCTTTTAGGCTCATGTCTGCTATGTCGGTCGTAGATGATCTGCTCATTTATCATTGTGCACTCTAGTTAAATCTATCTAGTCTAATTAATAGATCTAGTAATTTTTAAATAAATAATATTAATTATGCATCAGTTTAGTTAGTAGTTCACATTGCTATACAACTGTCAATTACCATTTAAAATCGCATAGAACAAATATCTGGTGAAAATAATGTCCTTTTTAATCAGCTATAATTCAAAGTTTCACCATTAAAGCTAGGTAGATAAAATTTCAAACTATTAGATTGTATGTGAAGAATTCTTTTAACTTTTTTACAATTTTTTTTACAATTTCTGATGACTGGAAGTTGCATGTTGCTCTTAATTCTTGGGAACATTATATTTAATCTTGAACTTGAATACTGTTTTAGTTAGGTGGATGAAATTTCATACATAATAAGTATAAAATCTTTAACTTGGATTACTCTCATATTTTGAGTGACCACCTAATCAGAAGTGGTACTTAACTCTATTTCCTGTTTTTAAAAGAAAACAGAAGTATCTTTTTCAATTAGAAGAATGACTTTTTATAAATAGGTATAAGATCTTATTCTCCTGATTTTATTAAATATGGAATGATTTTTGGTGACTGGAAGCATAACTTCTATCGGACTGATTTATTTCAAACTTTTCCCATAGTTCAAATCTCTATAACAATGAACTGTGACAATTAGATGTTTTAATTAACTTTTTAAAAATTAAAGTAATTTTCTGCTCACTTATGCACAAAATGTTTACATTCATTTGGTGCATAATTCTTTTTTCTACTCAATTCTATTCTATTTTTTAAAAAAGCTATTGAAACACTTTTATACCCAGATTGCATTTAAAGTTCCATCTCCCTCACTGTTATACGAGAAAGGGGAGCTCAGTCAGTTTTTATTTTCCTAAACAAAGAAGCAACTAAACTATTGGCCTAATTATCCCTTTATGAGCTCTAAATAATGGATTAATTCAACTCTAACTCTGATGGAAAGTACCATAAAATCATGCATACATTTAAAAAAAAAATATTTTTTATATCTCATAGGAAATTATTTCTGGTGCTTGACAATCGACTGTTATTTTAAATAATAAATTCCACTCACTATAGTTTATGCTTAAAAAAAACCCATGGCAACATGTTTTATGCTGTTACCCTCCTGTTTTTTTTTCTGAACAAAGTAGTTGCACATTTCATTAGCAGCAATGAGACAGCTTAGGTCAAGTTGCTGAGCAAGCACTACCATCAGAACAGTAGAAAATAAAAAAAAAAAAAAAAAAAAATGTAACCACATTTTAGGAAAAGTTCACATTTAATGCTGGTGAGAATGAAAAAACCTTATGAGAGATCTTCTGTTTTACTATTAGTGTGCCATTTTTGCCCTTATTAAGATTGTCATAATAGTTTTATCATAACCTTGGCCAAAGTGTATTGTGAAATAATAAGCACTTAAAAGCATTTACTAATACAGGCATAGAATACAACAGAATGTAAAGGAAATAGTGTTAAATAAATCAATTTTAAAAATCAATAACAAGTAGTTTTTGTAGCTTACATTTTATAGTAATTTATTACCACATATGCAGGGAATTCAAATTATTGTTTATCCCATATGCAGTGTCTCTAAGTGCTTTGTTCACATTTAGTTCTATCATATTGACATAAAGTGTAGACACACAACTTTAGCTGCACAATTGATCTCAACCCTTGCTTTTCCCTTGGTGATGAAGTTGTTGATTAATTTCTTGTGATGTCTTTTATTTTCCCCATTGACTAGTAGTTCTGGCCAGCAGCAATGACTGTTCAGCTAAGAAGCCTAACACAAGTAGGGTAAGGCACTGCCACTTCAGCCACCCTACATTTTTCACCCAGATATTTTGACTTTTTTTTATCCAGCATATAACTAAGCACAGTTTGCTTTCTTTTTTTTATCCTGTAATCCTGTAAATTACAATTTACATGCTAAGTTAGGTATTGAACTGTGTCAAATTTATTTACTACTCTTTAAAATATTCCTGCAAGTGATACAGGGCCTTAAATGCATGAAACAAATAGTTTTCAATACTTGAATTACTTGTGTAATTTATAATATACCAATCAATTCACCTGACAACTATATATGAGAACAATGTACTCAATAAATGGTGTATGTAAGCTATTCATTTGCTCTAGGCTATATAATACCTCCCTTAGAGATAAGTATAATGCAATAATTAATGCAGCCTAAATTAACTTCATATTCTGGCTTCATTTGTGAGGCAAATGAAGTAAAGTGTGATGATTCGTTTAGTAAGAACTTTATTTTGATATTACCATGTACACTTGTAGCCTACACAGATGGCCAATAGCTCAACCTATCATGTATTTTTCCCATTTAAAAAATCTAATTACCTTTCTTATTGATATCTGGTACACAAGCAATTGTTTTTATTAACCCATTACCGTAGAACTTCCAGTCTAATATATTTCCCCATCCAGTGCTATTAAACCTTAATCTCCACACCCTGTGCTGATAATTACTGTTACATTCCAATTAGCCATGAACTAAATAATTAGCTACATTTGACAACCTGTTCTACTGTGGTGGCCCTGTTTTCATCAAATGTTAAACCCTTATTTCTCCCATAACATCACACAACTATCACCTAATGAAAGTTTACACTTTAAGTCATGGCTTGCTTCATTTGTAAAAGTTAAAAAATAGTCTTCTGTAGTTTATAATTGCTCATTTTAGCTTAGATATCAAATGGATATTTTGCTGTCTTGTTTGTGGTTTAACAGTAAGGCTTCCTTGATTTTTTCACCATCATTTTTATGATTAGAATTTCATTTTTCCATTGCAATTGTTTTCTATTTATTCAAAGGTTATCTTTTAAAAAATTTAGTAGATCTGATAACATTTTATCCAATAAAACTACTGCATTAGGTATTTTTTAAAATAAAATATTAGTCTATTGTGAAACAAACTTTACAGTAATATATTAATATCAGTAATAATTATATTTTTTCTGCAATAACTTTGTTTGAATGGCTGTTGTATTCACAATCTTTAAATGTATAATTTATACGTCAAATGAAAACATACATTTTACTGAAATATATCACTTGTCAACTATTACATTTTGCCACTTTTTCTGTTCTGCTTCACACAACATATTTGAATTTGAAAAAAATTTAATGAGTGCCTAATCTGAATGTGTATCCATCACTAGCATGATTGTTAAGTGACTGCACTATGGAATGAATGTTTTAATCTTCTTGATTGTTACATACTGAATCTTTTTTTTTCTTCACTGGAATCAGAAATTGAATATTATGATTAATATATTAACTGAAATTATTTTATAAAAGGGTAAATTTAGTTCCAGCATTTTGTGTTTAAAATTTTTGGATAGGTTTTGTAAATCTGTTATTGTGTTGGCTAAAACATGTGCACACGTAAACTGTTTAAAAATATTATTTTCTAAAGTGTGTTTATTTGAATCATCAGATATACAAGTAGTTCAGAAGAAGAAGAAAATGGTGTCTGTCTTGACACTGTGCCCCTAATGTGTGGTGACAGCTTTGAGATGGATGAAAGTGACCGCCTCGTCAATGAAAGACGCAGGCGGTCTAGAGGTATCTTCAATCATCTCTCACAACGATTGTCCAATTTCTGCACAAAGTGAGTAGAAACCGACTTAAGATCGTGGAATTCTTTGAGTCATTGGATTGCCTGTATAGAATGTCAGAAGTGTAATTTTTTAAACATTTGTAATAATGTATTAGGAAAGTCTAACTTCACCTTGTTTCCATATCAGTGTTAGCACCACAAATGATTTCATAACACACTTTGTAAACAACCTTGAATCCATAATACAAATTGTAGTCTGTAAGATCTCATGACACACTGGGTGTAAACAAGTCATGATACTGTGTAGTTTCCTGTGCCAGTCTGTAAGATCTCATGACACACTGAGTGTAAACAAGTCATGATACTGTGTAGTTTCCTGTGCCAGTCTGTAAGATCTCATGACACACTGAGTGTAAACAAGTCATGATACTGTGTAGTTTCCTGTGCCAGTCTGTAAGATTTCATGACACACTGAGTGTAAACAAGTCATGATACTGTGTAGTTTCCTGTGCCAGTCTGTAAGATTTCATGACACACTGAGTGTAAACAAGTCATGATACTGTGTAGTTTCCTGTGCCAGTCTGTAAGATCTCACACTGAGTGTAAACAAGTCATGATACTGTGTAGTTTCCTGTGCCAGTCTATAAGATCTCATGACACACTGAGTGTAAACAAGTCATGATACTGTGTAGTTTCCTGTGCCAGTCTGTAAGATCTCATGAGACACTGAGTGTAAACAAGTCATGATACTGTGTAGTTTCCTGTGCCAGTCTGTAAGATTTCATGACACACTGAGTGTAAACAAGTCATGATACTGTGTAGTTTCCTGTGCCAGTCTGTAAGATTTCATGACACACTGAGTGTAAACAAGTCATGATACTGTGTAGTTTCCTGTGCCAGTCTGTAAGATCTCACACTGAGTGTAAACAAGTCATGATACTGTGTAGTTTCCTGTGCCAGTCTATAAGATCTCATGACACACTGAGTGTAAACAAGTCATGATACTGTGTAGTTTCCTGTGCCAGTCTGTAAGATCTCATGACACACTGAGTGTAAACAAGTCATGATACTGTGTAGTTTCCTGTGCCAGTCTGTAAGATTTCATGACACACTGAGTGTAAACAAGTCATGATACTGTGTAGTTTCCTGTGCCAGTCTGTAAGATCTCACACTGAGTGTAAACAAGTCATGATACTGTGTAGTTTCCTGTGCCAGTCTATAAGATCTCATGACACACTGAGTGTAAACAAGTCATGATACTGTGTAGTTTCCTGTGCCAGTCTGTAAGATCTCATGAGACACTGAGTGTAAACAAGTCATGATACTGTGTAGTTTCCTGTGCCAGTCTGTAAGATCTCATGAGACACTGAGTGTAAACAAGTCATGATACTGTGTAGTTTCCTGTGCCAGTCTGTAAGATCTCATGAGACACTGAGTGTAAACAAGTCATGATACTGTGTAGTTTCCTGTGCCAGTAGTTTGTGCTGACACTGTGACCAGCTGTTGCATGAACAGCTTATTCCTTGTAACATCCCCATGACTTGTATCACTGCCCATGACTTGTATCACTGCCCATGCTTTAAATAAAAATAAAATAAAATCATAGCAGTAACTTGACACCTGGCATTAAAAAGTGCTCTTATGAATCTTTTAACATTGCTGTTGACTATAGTTCAAGATGGTTTCAAGTTATCTTGTAATAGCATTATTCATCAAAAGCTTGAATAGTATACTGCGTTGATAATAAAGTTGTAGTGTAACTTTTGACTTGTGCCTTGGCTCAGCAGTTAAAAAATGCAACATCTGTGTACACTTTATAGATCTCATGTGTTTTGACACTTGAACAGCCTGCTCACTTGTATTGATATTATTTACTGTACATTCTTATTCATTTTTGTAGGGAAATACAAATGTGTTGACATTTTTAACAGCTTCAAAAGTTACGTCATTAATTATTGTTATTATTTCATAATTGATAGAGTATTTTTACATCATAAATATGTATTATTTTGTAAATACTTTGACACATAGTTTAGATCTAGTAGTAATAGTATAGTATGCTCCTTTTTGCATTATTCATGTCTGTTAAATATAAACATTATAATAGTGTTTTAATGTAGGTGTATCCTAAAATGTACCCACCACTTTCAAGTAGATAGTAAGATTTTAAAAAGAAAAACAAACTATTTAATTGTTTGGTTGTGTATGAGTTAATAAAATGTATCAGTCTGTTGAAAAAACTCATCCTGGAGGAGAAACTGCAGGACAGTTTAGGTAATTCAAACAAGAAGTCTGACCTAGTCTAGTTACTTGATACACTCAATGTATTCTTTCATCTCTCTGCACTTCTGTACATCTACTTTCTTATATAAGTCTGGCCTAGTCTAGTTACTTGATACACTCAATGTATTCTTTCATCTCTCTGTACTTCTGTACATCTACTTTCTTATATAAGTCTGGCCTAGTCTAGTTACTTGATACACTCAATGTTTTCTTTCATCTCTCTGTACTTCTGTACATCTACTTTCTTATATAAGTCTGGCCTAGTCTAGTTACTTGATACACTCAATGTATTCTTTCATCTCTCTGTACTTCTGTACATCTACTTTCTTATATAAGTCTGGCCTAGTCTAGTTACTTGATACACTCAATGTATTCTTTCATATCTCCGCGCTTCTGTACATCTACTTTCTTATATAAGTCTGGCCTAGTCTAGTTACTTGATACACTCAATGTATTCTTTCATCTCTCTGTACTTCTGTACATCTACTTTCTTATATAAGTCTGGCCTAGTCTAGTTACTTGATACACTCAATGTTTTCTTTCATCTCTCTGTACTTCTGTACATCTACTTTCTTATATAAGTCTGGCCTAGTCTAGTTACTTGATACACTCAATGTATTCTTTCATCTCTCTGTACTTCTGTACATCTACTTTCTTATATAAGTCTGGCCTAGTCTAGTTACTTGATACACTCAATGTATTCTTTCATCTCTCTGTACTTCTGTACATCTACTTTCTTATATAAGTCTGGCCTAGTCTAGTTACTTGATACACTCAATGTTTTCTTTCATCTCTCTGCACTTCTGTACATCTACTTTCTTATATAAGTCTGGCCTAGTCTAGTTACTTGATACACTCAATGTTTTCTTTCATCTCTCTGTACTTCTGTACATCTACTTTCTTATATAAGTCTGGCCTAGTCTAGTTACTTGATACACTCAATGTATTCTTTCATCTCTCTGTACTTCTGTACATCTACTTTCTTATATAAGTCTGGCCTAGTCTAGTTACTTGATACACTCAATGTTTTCTTTCATCTCTCTGTACTTCTGTACATCTACTTTCTTATATAAGTCTGGCCTAGTCTAGTTACTTGATACACTCAATGTTTTCTTTCATCTCTCTGTACTTCTGTACATCTACTTTCTTATATAAGTCTGGCCTAGTCTAGTTACTTGATACACTCAATGTATTCTTTCATCTCTCTGTACTTCTGTACATCTACTTTCTTATATAAGTCTGGCCTAGTCTAGTTACTTGATACACTCAATGTATTCTTTCATCTCTCTGTACTTCTGTACATCTACTTTCTTATATAAGTCTGGCCTAGTCTAGTTACTTGATACACTCAATGTATTCTTTCATCTCTCTGTACTTCTGTACATCTACTTTCTTATATAAGTCTGGCCTAGTCTAGTTACTTGATACACTCAATGTTTTCTTTCATCTCTCTGTACTTCTGTACATCTACTTTCTTATATAAGTCTGGCCTAGTCTAGTTACTTGATACACTCAATGTATTCTTTCATCTCTCTGTACTTCTGTACATCTACTTTCTTATAGAAGTCTGGCCTAGTCTAGTTACTTGATACACTCAATGTTTTCTTTCATCTCTCTGTACTTCTGTACATCTACCCCTATATTTATCCATTCTTGTTATCTCACTTGGCAGCTGTTTGGGGAAAATTTTCTCAGTTTGTTGTCGAGAGAAGGAGCTGCAGCCTCGTGTGGTCCACATTGGTCTGGGAACTTTTCAGACTGAGAAACATCCACGCAATGTTGTTCGCAACCAGAAGTACAGCATTATCACCTTTATACCCATAGTAAGTGGCTGGATATTCTCACCCCTATACCCATAGTAAGTGGCTGGATGTTCTCACTCCTATACCCATAGTAAGTGGCTGGATGTTCTCACTCCTATACCCATAGTAAGTGGCTGGATGTTCTCACTCCTATACCCATAGTAAGTGGCTGGATGTTCTCACTCCTATACCCATAGTAAGTGGCTGGATGTTCTCACTCCTATACCCATAGTAAGTGACTGGCCATTCTCACCCATATACCCATAGTAAGTGGCTATTCTCACCCCTATACCCATAGTAAGTGGCTAATCTCACCCCTATACTTATAGTAAGGGGACATACATTTATAATGTCCAAACGGAGGGGTGAAGGGGGGTGTTAAAAAATCAACTTTTGTGGACCCATGTGGACAGGGGGGGGGGGTTCGGGTCGGTGCAGATGTCCACATGTTGAACTTAAGGTCGAAGTACTAACATGTTTAAACAAACATAAAGCTCGTATCGTGCACGTAAAAAGTGAAATCAAGACGACATTGTTCGTGTTAAAGACCTCTAGATTCTACTTTTGATATTTAGGCCTAATAATAAACATTAAAAACATTAAAGCCGTATATCTGTTATTAGGTACACAATACATGTTATTGAAATTAGTAGTAAGTTTTGCGAGATTTACTAAATTTTTGTAGAAGTCCACATGGGGGACACAAACATTTTTTGTGGACGTCATAAATGGATGACCCCTAACTAAGAAAATGCACTAACAGTTTGCTATGTTCCCCCTCAGGTATTATTTGAACAGTTCAAATTTTTCTTGAACCTGTATTTTCTCATCATGGCCTTATCTCAGCTTCTGCCAGAGCTGAGGATTGGGTACCTCTACACCTACTGGGGACCTTTGGTAAGCCTCACTTAAATTCCTTTTTTCTTTGGCACAATTAGTTTTTTTTATTACTCAAGTTGTATCGTAGAAAAAATATTAACAAACTTTGGAAGGACATTGGAAGATATTTTTTTCTGTTTCTTCTAGCTTTCAAATGATTGGAATCTTGTTTGTTCCATTTCTTTTGTTCCTGTAGTTTACTTGTATAGTTTTATTTGTGCTGTACAGGGCTTTGTGCTGTTTGTTACTATGTGTCGTGAAGCCCTAGATGACTACAGAAGATACAGGAGAGATAAAGAAGCCAACTCACAGAAGTATAAAAAGTTAACTCGTGACGGCATCGTCAGAATTCCCAGCTCTGACATCCAAGTTGGTCATCTGATTATTTTAGAAAAAGTAAGTTCATACAATAACTTTAAATAACTTTTAGAAAAATATTTTTATTGCAGATTTTCAAGCTTTTGCTTTTACCATTTACATGATCATTAATTAATACCTCACCATTTACAAGATCATTAATTAATACCTCAGCATTTACAAGATCATTAATTAATACCTCACCATTTACATGATCATTAATTAATACCTCACCATTTACTTTATCATTAATTAATACCTCACCATTTACATGGTCATAAATTAATACCTCACCATTTACAAGATCATTAATTAATACCTCACCATTTACAAGATCATTAATTAATACCTCACCATTTACATGATCATTAATTAATACCTCACCATTTACTTTATCATTAATTAATACCTCACCATTTACATGGTCATAAATTAATACCTCACCATTTACATGATCATTAATTAATACCTCACCATTTACATGATCATTAATTAATACTTCACCATTTAGAACCAAAGAGTGCCTGCAGACATGGTTTTACTGAGAACATCTGAGAAAGATGGAGGCTGCTTTATCCGCACAGATCAGCTGGATGGTGAGACGGACTGGAAGCTGAGGCTAGCTGTACAGGAAACACACAGGCTACCATCTAATGTGGTCAGTTTTCATTCACATTTTAAGTCAGTGATTGCTTGTTTTATTAGTTTTTAATTTCATACCACAGTTTTTTGATTCACTTATAAAAAAAATTAATTAAATAATTTAGAAAATGAACTAGATGAGTTTTTGTTTAATATTATAGGACATTTTGGACATCACTGGTCAAGTTTATGCTGAAAAACCTCAAAAAGCCATCCACAGCTTTGTGGGTACCTTCACTCGTGTGAGTTAGTTTAAATATTGGGAGCTTTAAGCTGTTTTGATAAAACATGTTTTGTAATCAACAATTTTTAATCTTATATAAAATACATTATTGTACATTAAATTTGTGTTAAGTAGATTTCTAAAACAAAACATGTGTGTGTAGTTATGTTAAAAGACTAGCATGTAATTACATGAAGTGTTTTAATCTAGACACACACAGATGTTGATGTGTGTGACTGAAGACAACACTACTCTTGTTTGCCCTAAGTTTGATTCTGTCCACTTCCAGAGTGATTCAGGCACACACAGATGTTGATGTGTGTGACTGAAGACAACACTACTCTTGTTTGCCCTAAGTTTGATTCTGTCCACTTCCAGAGTGATTCAGGCACGGTGCATGAGGACTCCCTGAGTATAGAAAACACGCTGTGGGCCAACACTGTGCTGGCATCAGGAACTGCTCTGGGTGTTGTCATCTACACAGGCTCAGAGACCAGAAGTGTCATGAACACATCTCAGCCTAAAAGCAAGGTGAGGAGACCATTGCAGGGTCCTAATGTAGGAGTTGTTTTTTTTTTAAATTACCCAATCAACTTTACAGTGCTGCCTACTTGTACAGTTTTCTCTGTAGTTTCACAATTTTTACAATGCTATGGTTTTGTTAAAACAGATATGGCCTTAAGTTATGGATAGAAGGTCATTGTTACTTGATTCTTTTTTTTTATGGTAGTAACTTTTTTATTTCCATTTTTTAGACTGGGCTGATAGATCTGGAGATCAACACATTGACCAAGCTTTTGTTTCTTGCTGTCATTATTCTCTCCCTTGTCATGATGATCCTCAAGGTAATATTTCTGTTGCTTCTTCTACATGATTTAGCTCAACATTACTTTGTTGTCTGTTTTTTTTCTAATCTGTTAATACTGATCCATTTTTATTTTAGGGATTTGGAGGACCCTGGTACCGTTATTTCTTCAGATTTATTCTTCTTTTTTCCTATATCATCCCCATTAGGTATGTTTATTATGTAGAATTTGTTTCATGTTTAATAAATGACTAAAGGTGTGTGAAGAAGTGGAATGAATAGCATAGACAGATTTATATTTATTCTATTTACATGAACAAACTCTCAAAAAGTCTCCAACTTTTAGCTTTACAGTTTGCAAACTCAATTTTTTGTTTTTCTCTTGGTACATCAGCTTGCGTGTTAACCTAGACATGGGTAAAGCATATTACTCATGGGTGATGCAGCGGGACAAGAACATTCCTGGGATGACGGCAAGAAGCACCACAATACCTGAGGAGCTCGGCCGCATCACATACCTGCTGAGTGACAAGACCGGGACTCTCACGCAGAATGAGATGGTCAGTACATTGCTTTGATAGTCAATAGGTTGTATTGCTAGTAAACTTGTTGTTTAGATGATCAATATGTTGTATTGCTAGCAAATTTGCTGTTTAGATGATCAATATGTTGTATTGCTAGCAAATTTGTTGTTGAGATGGTCAGTGTGTTTAGAAAAATGATGAAATTAGATAAAAATCGTGATCTTTATTTTCTTAGGTTTTCAAGCGATTGCATTTAGGAACTGTGTCATTCACACCAGAAACTATGGATGAGGTAGGATTTATAGTTAACATAATTTATAAAAATGGTTGTTTCTAACTAGAAAAAAAAAGCATCAATAATGACAAGCTTTTATGTGATAAAGCACTAAAATGGAGAAAATAAATGATTTTCTTTAAATATATTATAATACTCTGCTATTTAAATAACTATAAAGAAAAGAGAGGGCTGCTATAATATGTATTGGATACTTTTACTAATATTTAAGAAGTGATCCACACTTTTCTTTATAGTTATTTAAATAGTAGAGTATTATAATATATTTAAAGTAAATTATTTATTTTCTCCTTATTAGTGCATTATTACATAAAAGCTTGTTATTAAAAAGTTCTTATGCATTTTTTTCTGTACTTTAAATTTTTTAATACAATAGAGTTGCACGACTAAAAACTATTGCGCACCTAATGAACATAACGGGATTAAAATAGTGCACAATAGTTGGATAAGACTACCTACACATTTCTGAAAATTGTAACTAATTCATCAAAATTAATTAGTCATCCAGTTAAGTCAATTTTAAAGTCATATTGCAGTCATCAGGTCTAGACGCACGTGATGAATTTCAAAGAAATTGGTTAGAATTGCCCAAAATTTGTGCTCCCGATTTTGTCTAGACAGACAGGATTAAGACTATAGGAAGCAAGTTAAATAAAAGCTTGTAAAACAAAAATTGAGAGATTTACTCTATTTTGAAAAGTAAATTTTATTTTAAAATTTTCTGCAGGTTATTTCACATTTGAAGACATCCTACTCGGCTTCATCTACCACTGCAACCCCAACACGCACATCTGGGCCAGTGAGGCGCAATGTGTTAACTAGAGTGGTAGAAGCTGTGCGGGCCATAGCACTGTGCCATAATGTCACACCTGTTTTTGAAGAGTCCACTAATGGAGATGTGAAGAATGATGATACAGAAGCAGATCAGCAGTTAAAACAAAAAGTCACTTACCAGGCTTCTAGTCCAGATGAGGTAAGTCTTAACAAGATTCTAAGAGTGTGTATTGAAGACAGGACAATGTTCTCTCTTGAACTTTGTTTTGTAGATTGCTTGGTCAGCTGGTCATTTAAAATCTTGCAAGTAAAAATGTTATCTGTTGAACTTTATGTTTTGTAGATTGCTTGGTTAGCTGGTCATTTAAAATCTTGCAAATAAAAATATAATCTCTTGAACTTGATGCTTTGTATATTGCCTTGGTTAGCTGGTCATTTAAAATCTTGCAAATAAAAATGTCATCTCTTGAACTTGATATTTTGTAGATTGCCTTGGTTAGCTGGTCAATTAAAATCTTGCAAGTAAAAATGTCATCTCTTGAACTTGATGTTTTGTAGATTGCCTTGGTTAGCTGATCATTTAAAATCTTGCAAATAAAAATGTCATCTCTTGAACTTGATGTTTTGTAGATTGCCTTGGTTAGCTGGTCATTTAAAATCTTGCAAATAAAAATGTCATCTCTTGAACTTGATGTTTTGTAGATTGCCTTGGTTAGCTGATCATTTAAAATCTTGCAAATAAAAATATAATCTCTTGAACTTGATGTTTTGTAGATTGCCTTGGTTAGCTGATCATTTAAAATCTTGCAAATAAAAATGTCATCTCTTGAACTTGATGTTTTGTAGATTGCCTTGGTTAGCTGGTCATTTAAAATCTTGCAAATAAAAATGTCATCTCTTGAACTTGATGTTTTGTAGATTGCCTTGGTCAGCTGGGCAGAGAGTGTAAATCTGGCCCTTGTTAAAAGAGATCTGAACTCCATCACATTGCGGACACCAACTGGTGCTCTAGCCACCTACACCATTCTACAGATTTTCCCTTTTACTTCAGAATCTAAAAGGATGGGAATAATTGTCAGGGTAAGTGGGTGATTGGAATCCCATTACTTCTGTGATAGAAATCACATTACTTCTGTGATAGGAATCACATTACTTGTGTGATAGGAATCACATTACTTCTGTGATAGGAATCACATTACTTCTGTGATAGGAATCCCATTACTTCTGTGATAGGAATCACATTACTTGTGTGATAGGAATCACATTACTTCTGTGATAGGAATCCCATTACTTCTGTGATAGGAATCACATTACTTGTGTGATAGGAATCACATTACTTGTGTGATAGGAATCACATTACTTCTGTGATAGGAATCACATTACTTCTGTGATAGGAATCCCATTACTTCTGTGATAGGAATCACATTACTTGTGTGATAGGAATCACATTACTTCTGTGATAGGAATCACATTACTTCTGTGATAGGAATCACATTACTTCTGTGATAGGAATCACATTACTTCTGTGATAGGAATCCCATTACTTCTGTGATAGGAATCCCATTACTTCTGTGATAGGAATCACATTACTTGTGTGATAGGAATCACATTACTTGTGTGATAGGAATCACATTACTTCTGTGATAGGAATCACATTACTTCTGTGATAGGAATCCCATTACTTCTGTGATAGGAATCACATTACTTGTGTGATAGGAATCACATTACTTCTGTGATAGGAATCACATTACTTCTGTGATAGGAATCACATTACTTCTGTGATAGGAATCACATTACTTCTGTGATAGGAATCCCATTACTTCTGTGATAAACATTTATTAACAAGGTTTTATTTTTAACCTGTAAAAATTAATTAAAATGTGAATATAGCCTTCAATTACTTTGAACTAATATTTTTTTAAAATTTTAAAATCCTAGGATACTGAAACTGGGGAAATAACCTTTTATTTAAAAGGTGCAGATGTTGTAATGCAAGGTATCGTGCAATATAATGATTGGCTAGAAGAGGAGGTTAGTACTGGCACCATCCTTGAATGTACACTTGTTAAAATTTACTGTTTTTGTTGTTAAAAGCCACAGTGATTGTCTAACTTTGATTCAGATGAGTTTTGGTTGATTCTACAATGTGGTGTATCTTTGACTGACTTTTTCTAGTGTGGCAAATAAAATTTACTGTTTTTGTTGTTAAAAGCCACAGTGATTGTCTAACTTTGATACAGATGAGTGTTATTTTGGTTGATTGTACAATGTGGTGTATCTTTGACTGACTTTTTCTAGTGTGGCAAATAAAATTTACTGTTTTTGTTGTTAAAAGCCACAGTGATTGTCTAACTTTGATACAGATGAGTGTTATTTTGGTTGATTGTACAATGTGGTGTATCTTTGACTGACTTTTTCTAGTGTGGCAACATGGCTAGAGAAGGGCTAAGAACGTTGGTGGTGGCAAAGAAACTTCTCACAGAAGAGCAGTACCAAGAGTTTGAAGTAAGTCGGATCTTCTTAAAAATGTCAAGCTGTATTTTGTACAGATAATATAGCTAGTAGGTAAGCTTGAGAGCTGTGTCACTCAATCTATATATATAATTCTCTTCTTCGAGCCGTTAGAAAACAAGCTGCAAACGCTCTCCCTACCTCCCCACCCCTACATGGTTTTAGTGAGCTGTGTTCACTCTAAATGTTTACAAGCAGAGCCAACGATTTTAAACGTAGGGGGGGGAGGAGGGGGGGGGGGTTATGGTCCTTAACGAGCTACTTATAGTGTTTTAAAGAAATATTTTCAGTGTCAGCGTTGGTACTGTCGAATTCACAAATTATGAATTATTGAAAATTAGAAACAACTAAATAGCGGCGTATGTTATGCCGTGGGCCGGCTCGTGTATTTTTAGTGGTCAATTTGAAGTAAGACGATATTAAAATCTGTTTCCTGCAGTCTCGATATCACCAAGCAAAGATGAGTATTCAAGAGCGCAACAGTAAAATGCAGGCTGTGATTGAAGGCCTTGAGAGAGACATGGAGTTGCTCTGTCTAACTGGTAAGTTGACATTTTTCCTCTCTGACTGGCACATGGGGACATTGTATGCACCTTGTCTGATGTTTTAAATGACATGATAATGGAAGCTCATAATACCGAAGATATTTTTTGTGTGGATATTTTTAAAGATTTTTTTTGTTTGGATGCATACTGTATACCATATGCTGTTAGTAATTCAAAATTACAATTTTCAGTTGCTTTTTAATGGTGTTTTCATTATTTCACTCATTGTGTTTAGGGGTTGAAGACAAACTTCAAGATGGCGTGCGACCTACATTGGAGATGCTCAGGAATGCTGGAATCAGGGTAAATCTCCCCTTGCTGAAGTTACTATTTGTGACCAGTGCAACTGCTTCTGTATGAAACAATAAACATGTTGAAATTGTCCCTCCTGCAGGTATGGATGTTGACTGGAGATAAGCTTGAAACAGCCATCTGTATAGCAAAAAGCTCAATGATGGTATCAAGGCTGCAGGACATCTACGTCTTCCAGACCGTAACAGACAGAGGGGAAGCACATTTAGAGTTGAACTCCTTGCGCAGAAAAAATGAAGCAGCTTTAATTATTAGTGGGGATTCTCTTCAGGTTGCTATTTTTTATACAAATATTTTTTTTTAAACTTAGTTAAATTCTGAATGTGTGGACCCATATTTTAAAATCATTAAGTTTTCAACTTAATGATTTTTTAAAAATTGTTTGGAAAGTAGAATAAAAAGGATACTTTAATTGTTGTTTAGGTTTGTTTAAAGTATTATGAGCATGAGTTTGTGGAGTTGGCTTGCCAGTGCCCAGCTGTTGTAGTGTGTCGATGCTCTCCCACACAAAAAGCTGACATTGTCAAATTGCTGAAGACACACACAGGAAAGAGAACCAGCGCTATTGGAGATGGGGGCAATGATGTCAGCATGATACAGGCGGCAGATGCTGGGATTGGTATTGTTGGCAAGGTACAAGCTTTTCTATGCTGCCTATATACCATTTGTAACATCATATTCATTCATGTTAAGTAGTGGTAGAAAAGAACCAAACTTCATGCAACAAGACTTTATGACTAAGTTGATGATTTGTTCCCTCAGGAGGGGAAGCAAGCTTCTTTAGCAGCAGACTTCTCTATCACCCAGTTCAGTCACATTGGTCGCTTGTTACTTGTGCATGGCAGGAACAGCTACAAGAGATCTGCCGCCCTCAGCCAGTTTGTCATACACAGGGGACTCATCATCACTACCATGCAGGCTGTCTTTTGCTCCGTTTTCTATTTTGTTTCTATAGCACTTTTCCCAGGATTTCTCATGGTGGGGTAAGTTCACTTCACTCTCAATTCTAGTCGTCTAGGTCTTATCTGTAAGGAGAGCAGCCTATTGTTTTTCTTTAGATTAGAAACTTAACAGGCATTATATGTATGAACTGTCCCCAGCTATGCTACTGTGTATACAATGTTGTACCCTGTTCTATGATCTCTAATGAACTGTCCCCAGCTATGCTACTGTGTATACAATGTACCCTGTTCTATGATCTCTAATGAACTGTCCCCAGCTATGCTACTGTGTATACAATGTACCCTGTTCTATGATCTCTAATGAACTGTCCCCAGCTATGCTACTGTGTATACAATGTTGTACCCTGTTCTATGATCTCTAATGAACTGTCCCCAGCTATGCTACTGTGTATACAATGTTGTACCCTGTTCTATGATCTCTAATGAACTGTCCCCAGCTATGCTACTGTGTATACAATGTTGTACCCTGTTCTATGATCTCTAATGAACTGTCCCCAGCTATGCTACTGTGTATACAATGTTGTACCCTGTTCTATGATCTCTAATGAACTGTCCCCAGCTATGCTACTGTGTATACAATGTACCCTGTTCTATGATCTCTAATGAACTGTCCCCAGCTATGCTACTGTGTATACAATGTTGTACCCTGTTCTATGATCTCTAATGAACTGTCCCCAGCTATGCTACTGTGTATACAATGTTGTACCCTGTTCTATGATCTCTAATGAACTGTCCCCAGCTATGCTACTGTGTATACAATGTTGTACCCTGTTCTATGATCTCTAATGAACTGTCCCCAGCTATGCTACTGTGTATACAATGTATCCTGTTCTATAATCTCTAATGAACTGTCCCCAGCTATGCTACTGTGTATACAATGTTGTACCCTGTTCTATGATCTCTAATGAACTGTCCCCAGCTATGCTACTGTGTATACAATGTACCCTGTTCTATGATCTCTAATGAACTGTCCCCAGCTATGCTACTGTGTATACAATGTACCCTGTTCTATGATCTCTAATGAACTGTCCCCAGCTATGCTACTGTGTATACAATGTTGTACCCTGTTCTATGATCTCTAATGAACTGTCCCCAGCTATGCTACTGTGTATACAATGTACCCTGTTCTATGATCTCTAATGAACTGTCCCCAGCTATGCTACTGTGTATACAATGTTGTACCCTGTTCTATGATCTCTAATGAACTGTCCCCAGCTATGCTACTGTGTATACAATGTTGTACCCTGTTCTATGATCTCTAATGAACTGTCCCCAGCTATGCTACTGTGTATACAATGTTGTACCCTGTTCTATGATCTCTAATGAACTGTCCCCAGCTATGCTACTGTGTATACAATGTTGTACCCTGTTCTATGATCTCTAATGAACTGTCCCCAGCTATGCTACTGTGTATACAATGTTGTACCCTGTTCTATGATCTCTAATGAACTGTCCCCAGCTATGCTACTGTGTATACAATGTTGTACCCTGTTCTATAATCTCTAATGAACTGTCCCCAGCTATGCTACTGTGTATACAATGTTGTACCCTGTTCTATAATCTCTAATGAACTGTCCCCAGCTATGCTACTGTGTATACAATGTTGTACCCTGTTCTATGATCTCTAATGAACTGTCCCCAGCTATGCTACTGTGTATACAATGTTGTACCCTGTTCTATGATCTCTAATGAACTGTCCCCAGCTATGCTACTGTGTATACAATGTTGTACCCTGTTCTATGATCTCTAATGAACTGTCCCCAGCTATGCTATTGTGTATACAATGTTGTACCCTGTTCTATAATCTCTAATGAACTGTCCCCAGCTATGCTACTGTGTATACAATGTACCCTGTTCTATAATCTCTAATGAACTGTCCCCAGCTATGCTACTGTGTATACAATGTTGTACCCTGTTCTATGATCTCTAATGAACTGTCCCCAGCTATGCTACTGTGTATACAATGTTGTACCCTGTTCTATGATCTCTAATGAACTGTCCCCAGCTATGCTACTGTGTATACAATGTACCCTGTTCTATGATCTCTAATGAACTGTCCCCAGCTATGCTACTGTGTATACAATGTACCCTGTTCTATGATCTCTAATGAACTGTCCCCAGCTATGCTACTGTGTATACAATGTACCCTGTTCTATGATCTCTAATGAACTGTCCCCAGCTATGCTACTGTGTATACAATGTACCCTGTTCTATGATCTCTAATGAACTGTCCCCAGCTATGCTACTGTGTATACAATGTTGTACCCTGTTCTATGATCTCTAATGAACTGTCCCCAGCTATGCTACTGTGTATACAATGTTGTACCCTGTTCTATGATCTCTAATGAACTGTCCCCAGCTATGCTACTGTGTATACAATGTACCCTGTTCTATGATCTCTAATGAACTGTCCCCAGCTATGCTACTGTGTATACAATGTACCCTGTTCTATGATCTCTAATGAACTGTCCCCAGCTATGCTACTGTGTATACAATGTACCCTGTTCTATGATCTCTAATGAACTGTCCCCAGCTATGCTACTGTGTATACAATGTACCCTGTTCTATGATCTCTAATGAACTGTCCCCAGCTATGCTACTGTGTATACAATGTTGTACCCTGTTTTATGATCTCTAATGAACTGTCCCCAGCTATGCTACTGTGTATACAATGTACCCTGTTCTATAATCTCTAATGAACTGTCCCCAGCTATGCTACTGTGTATACAATGTACCCTGTTCTATAATCTCTAATGAACTGTTCCAGCTATGCTACTGTGTATACAATGTATCCTGTTCTATGATCTCTAATGAACTGTCCCCAGCTATGCTACTGTGTATACAATGTACCCTGTTCTATGATCTCTAATGAACTGTCCCCAGCTATGCTACTGTGTATACAATGTTGTACCCTGTTTTATGATCTCTAATGAACTGTCCCCAGCTATGCTACTGTGTATACAATGTACCCTGTTCTATAATCTCTAATGAACTGTCCCCAGCTATGCTACTGTGTATACAATGTACCCTGTTCTATAATCTCTAATGAACTGTTCCAGCTATGCTACTGTGTATACAATGTATCCTGTTCTATGATCTCTAATGAACTGTCCCCAGCTATGCTACTGTGTATACAATGTACCCTGTTCTATGATCTCTAATGAACTGTCCCCAGCTATGCTACTGTGTATACAATGTTGTACCCTGTTCTATGATCTCTAATGAACTGTCCCCAGCTATGCTACTGTGTATACAATGTACCCTGTTCTATGATCTCTAATGAACTGTCCCCAGCTATGCTACTGTGTATACAATGTTGTACCCTGTTCTATGATCTCTAATGAACTGTCCCCAGCTATGCTACTGTGTATACAATGTTGTACCCTGTTCTATGATCTCTAATGAACTGTCCCCAGCTATGCTACTGTGTATACAATGTTGTACCCTGTTCTATGATCTCTAATGAACTGTCCCCAGCTATGCTACTGTGTATACAATGTACCCTGTTCTATGATCTCTAATGAACTGTCCCCAGCTATGCTACTGTGTATACAATGTTGTACCCTGTTCTATGATCTCTAATGAACTGTCCCCAGCTATGCTACTGTGTATACAATGTTGTACCCTGTTCTATGATCTCTAATGAACTGTCCCCAGCTATGCTACTGTGTATACAATGTACCCTGTTCTATGATCTCTAATGAACTGTCCCCAGCTATGCTACTGTGTATACAATGTTGTACCCTGTTCTATGATCTCTAATGAACTGTCCCCAGCTATGCTATTGTGTATACAATGTTGTACCCTGTTCTATGATCTCTAATGAACTGTTCCAGCTATGCTACTGTGTATACAATGTACCCTGTTCTATGATCTCTAATGAACTGTCCCCAGCTATGCTACTGTGTATACAATGTACCCTGTTCTATGATCTCTAATGAACTGTTCCAGCTATGCTACTGTGTATACAATGTACCCTGTTCTATGATCTCTAATGAACTGTCCCCAGCTATGCTACTGTGTATACAATGTTGTACCCTGTTCTATGATCTCTAATGAACTGTCCCCAGCTATAGCTATGCTACTGTGTATACAATGTTGTACCCTGTTCTATGATCTCTAATGAACTGTCCCCAGCTATGCTACTGTGTATACAATGTACCCTGTTCTATGATCTCTAATGAACTGTCCCCAGCTATGCTACTGTGTATACAATGTATCCTGTTTTCTCCTTGGTGTTGGATACGGATGTGTCTCCAGAAATAGCTCTCACTTACCCAGAATTGTATAAAGATTTAACAAAGGTATTTTGATTTTCACTTTACCTTAATATTCAAGCATCTATATACTACTAAAAGTCAAGTTTGTTTACATGTTTGAATATTTATTTGTTTGCCTGATCGAAAATTGTGATATGTTCGACTCTATCTGGAAAGCTGTAAAATGGTATGCAGGTAGAGAATAATTTTTTAATGCAGACAGACTGTTGATCACAAATTTATTTAAAGACGTTAATTAATTTATTGATTTATTCCTACGCAGAATAACCCATTTTTTTTTAAAATGTTAAAACCTTGACTAAACTTTGTGGGAATAGTGACGTCACAGGTTTTTGTTTACTCTTTAGTACAATAAAATGGCGGCGTCTATTGAAGAAAATTGTGTTCCCATTCAAAAGTTTAACGCGTTCTAAATCTAATTTTCTGTCGGTCATAACTTTAACAATACGTCCGTTTGCTGTATTTATTACGTTCCAACACTTATATCAATTTTCAACTGTCTTTTTCATTTAGTTTTACGATAAATTTCTCTAGATCTAAAGATCAGCTATCGAAGACAATTTATGAATCTAGCCTAGATCTAGATCTAGCCTAGATGTAGGTCACTAGATTCAATGTAAATTCTACATCTAGAATCTATTTCAGGCCTTAATTATTTTATATAAATCTTTGTTTGGCTTATTTAAGATAAAATTTAATTTGAAAGTTAGTACTACTAGACTTATTTTTAGATCTAGATCTAGAATCTATACGCGTAAATCAAGTTGCATAAGGAGACACATAGTATAGTATAAAAATTCACTTGTGACGTCACGAGTAAATAGCTAAAATGGTAGCGTAGTCAGCTCTCATGCAGGAGGCACGGGTTCTAGACCAATATGTCAATGAAATTTTTTTTTTCAATTTTTTTTTTTTAGATGTGAATGATAACGTTGCCTATCTGAACTTGGCAAGATACAGGGCAGGTGAAGTAGAGTTCATCTGTTTCTTTGTCCTAAGCATATGAAAGGATAGTGTGGTCAGATACATGCTCGGCTGGAATTGTTTTTTAAACGATAAAAACATGTTGTCTGAGACTTGGCAGGACACTGGGCAGGTGAAGTAGAGTTGAGTAGGTCACCTGTGACGTCAGTTTATGAAGGGATAGTCCGAAATCGGTGTTTTCGGTGTTTTTAAAAGATAAAAAACATATATTTGAATGTGGGGTCTGTTTTTTGTGACGATAAGTGACACTGCAGTAGCGTACCGAGGAGGGGGGGGGGGGGACGGTAGGGGAGGGGAGGCGGGGGGTGGGGAGGGGAGGCGGGGGGTGGGGAGGGGAGGCGGGGGGTGGGGAGGGGAGGCGGGGGGGGGGGGAAGGGGAGGGGGGAAGGGGGGGGGGACATATGTTGGGGCGCCAAAATGGTTTGGAAAAATAAATTGATAGGTTGAGGGGGGTTCAAATCGAAAGTTTGAGTGGGGGGGGGGTGCACATCAAAAGTTTGAGGGGGGGGGGGGGTTCAAATCGAAAACTTTGTCCCCGGGCGCCGGGAAGGGTCGCTATGCCTCTGAGTGACAGACGTGATGTTTTTTGATGGATGACCCCCGAAACCCACAGTTATCCAACGGATGACGGGTATTCTAGTAGATCTTTAAAAATGTTGATTATTTTCATTAAGCTTTTCCGCTATTCAAAAAGTTATTTTTCCATTTTACAGGGTAGATCATTATCATTCAAGACTTTTTTCTTATGGGTGTTGATAAGCATTTATCAAGGTATTTGTTTGTTTTTATACTGCCCAAGGAAATTTAACCTAATAAAATTAAAATATAGTGGCAGTAGGCTTGTTTAATAATTTTTTAAGCATAAAAACATTTACTTTTATTTTTTCAATTACTACATTTTAAAAAATTATATTATAATAATCCCAGATTTTTAAAACTTATAACATAAAGCTTTATATCTGTTACTTTACTTTTTGAGTCCTAATAGCATAATAATTTACAAATAATAAATTTTTAAAAATATGAATTTTTTTTTTTTTTCAGTAAAAACAATTATTAAAATATAGTTGCTTAAACCACTTTTCTTTATATCGCTATACTGATTACATTTAAAATTAATCCTGATTCAATCGGGAAGCTTAAATTATTTTTAAAATTTTGTAAAGAAATTACCTTTAATTTTAAAAATTTAAAACAATGATCGAGCAACAAGAAAAACATGCAAATAAAAACAAAATTTTTGTTTTACTACGGTTTCCCTGCTTTTAGCTGTATCTTCGAGATATCCATGACTTTGTGTAAAAAAATGTACTGTTGACCCATAAAAATATATATGTAGTGCACATGGCAGTATCAAATATAAAATGTCTCAAACACATATCTGTATTGGATGAATCCTAATTGGTAATGTTGAATTTTCTACAAGATTACTTCAGAGCTTACCCAGAGAGTGCCAATATTGTTAAAGCCATCAAAATTAAAGAGTATTACTAGCAAGAATGATTTTTCCAACAGGTGGAATCATCATGTATGGAGCTCTCCTTCTCTTTGAGGCTGAATTCATCCACGTTGTCAGCATCACATTTACTTCTCTCATTCTCACTGAGCTGCTCATGGTTGCCCTAACTGTTCGCAACTGGCACTGGTTAATGATAGTTGCACAGATATTTTCTCTGGGAATATACCTAGCATCTTTGGCTGTGCTTAGAGACTACTTTGGTAAGCTATTATAATCATTTATGCATAAATAGCTTGCCTTAAAATATAGTTTTTAAAAAAATCTGGTTTTTAAAATGTATTATCTTAATAAAAAAAATAATCACTTTTACTTGTTTGTCTGTTCAGATTCTCAGTTTTTACAAACATGGGGGTTTGTGTGGAAAGTGCTGGTCATCACATCAATATCCTGCATTCCTTTGTATGTGTTAAAGTACTTGAGAAAGAAGTTCTCTCCCCCTGTCTACTCCAAGCTGACTCCCTAAGCAGGAACTCTAGGATAACTCTTGTAGTACTTTATCATGGATAACTCTTGTACTACTTTATCATTGATTTTCTTTTAACACTAGCCTTCTGTATAAAAGGACTATTACTAGGAAACAATAACATTTAAAAGTATGTTTGGCATACATGTAACACCATGTTTACACTGCAAGTAATTTTTCCCTAGACATGTATAGTACACATGTTGCAAGTCTAAATTCTGTGTGAGAAGTAAAAAATTTCAAATTATATCACATTTAAACAGAGCATCATTGACATGAATCACATACTGTTTTCTATGCCAGTACATTTTTTTTATCCTCTGTAAAACAAAATCTCCTAGATCTAGTTCTGTCTAAAGCACATACAAACAACATTGTCTTTTTCGAAAAGGATTTGTACATATTTGAAACGTGACTCAGGTGTAAAGATTTGCTTTAAGCATCCCTCTGTCCAAATTGTCACACAGTTGTCATCTGAAAAATATTGCCTTAAGAGTTTCTTCTCTGACATTTTAATGGCATCTGAAGCTACTGTAGTGGTTAATTTTCTAATATTCTTTGCTATTTAGAAGTTACTTCTGGATTTAGCTCGCTGTGAGATCTGGATTATGAATACTCCTACCTTGTATTTAAGCCTGTCATTCTTGTATTAAAGTTGCAGTTCTAAAACGAGTGTGGTTGTGTACAGAATTATTCTTGCTGTCAACAGCTGTACTGGTTTGTGTTGATTTGCCTTGGACACAGCTGTTGTTAAGAGGTACACAAAAGCCAAAGTCATTTCACATCTCAGGATTAGTTGAAGGTTCACCTAGAAACAATCTAGAACACAATATTTAATCTTTTAATGCTTTCTAGTACCTAGTAAAATTAATTTCCATTAGTCATGTTAACAATTTGATATGTTTTCAATAAGTTTTGGATATGTATATTCTTTTCTTTGACAACAGTTAAAAATAACTTAAACATTTATTTCTATAGATGTGAGAAAGCAGTTATTAATTTAAGGTTTTATTTTTGAATGGGTATTTTCTTTTTCCTTGTAATAATTACTCTATTTAAACTTAATATTGTCATATTGTTTGTTGTTTTTGTTGTCAATGTGCATTTCAATGTTAATATTGCAATGATTTGAAGCATTTGAAATACAAAATTTACCAGCAATTTTTAAAACTTATTTATTATGGACTTTCTTTGTAAGTAAATATTGCAATTTATGTTTTCCTTGTTTTTTAGTATATCCTGTCTACTTCAGTATAAAAAAGCAATGTTTATAAATCATGACAACAATCCGAGAATGTGTGTGTATAAAGTTTAGTTTACTACACTATAACTATAATACAATATTGCCCAGGGTAATTTTAAACTCTTCATTCATAATTAGTAAAAAAAATTGGTTGAAAATTAAAATTTTATGTCAATTAAAACAAACTTGGTAAAATAAAATTAAAAAAAGGATAGAAACATTAGTTCAGAATTTTGTACAGCTCACTTTTAAAAAATTAAAGTTTATATAATACTACACCATTCTAATGTGTTATTCT
Source organism: Physella acuta (assembly GCF_028476545.2). Taxonomy (NCBI): domain Eukaryota; kingdom Metazoa; phylum Mollusca; class Gastropoda; family Physidae; genus Physella; species Physella acuta. Next base: position 665,169 of record NW_026731685.1, on the reverse strand, counting down.
AAACACAGTTTTGAGCATCTTTAAAATTCTAAAAAAAAGAATTTCAAGTTTTAAAATTATCATTGATTACAGAAATGTGTGACATGCTGATTTGCTAATCATGTACTATTATGGTGTATAAATGTTTTTAAAATTATTTAATAATCATTTAGGGATAACTTAAAAACATTGATAGCATAGGATGTATTATGAAAATAGTTTCAACTTCTGTAATCGATCCATTATCAACAGTTTTAAAGAGTAATGTTAGATTCTTTTTTTTAATATTTAATATTTTGTAAATGGTATCTGGGTTGTTTCTAATCTTCCTATAAAATATATCCATAGCTAAATCTACCAAACATTAATATGTGCTGTTAATCTGTCATAAAATATGTTTCATCTGTTGTTTGCATTTTTTTTATTTTTTTTTTGTTTCATAAATGTTGTATATATGTTGGATACAAAATTGTTATATTGTAAAGTAAAGGAATTACTTTAACTTGTCCAGGGTTTTTTAATGTGTGATTTGATTATTTATTATTATGTATCCATTAAATTGCAATCCTTTATTTTTGTTGTTGTCATTTTCTGTGTTATACATCTACATTAATAAACCATAGTACTGAGATCTAATTTAAAGACATACATTTTTATTTTTGTGTTTTATGATTGGTAGGAGGCCAGATGTTTTGATTGTAGATTAGATAAGAAGCATTCCACATTGGCTAGGGATTTGTTAAGATCTGACAAACACATTGAGGAAACATTCCATGGGTTAGCTATATGGCTGTGTCATTATGTTAATGCTATTGTGAACTCTTTAAGTGTTAGGAATTGTTAAGTTTTTAAAAAAATAATAAGATTTATTGAAAATGTAATGAGACTGCTATAACTTATTCAATTGGACTGCATAAAACAATACTTCCTATTTTATATCACAAACACTGACTGAAGTTGATGTTCTTGTTTGTAACCTTAAATTGCGGATTTTAAATTAGCTGTTTTTATTTTGGCAAAAAATCTAACTTGTTTAAGAAGGTATTTTTTCTATTGAGGCTGAAATATTTTATATTGTATATAAAGGAAGATAATGCATTCTCTTCTGAAATCCGAATGCTTTAAATTGTTTTGTGTTTTCATTGATCAATGTTTTCAAGCATAATACTGTTTAGTGTTAAAAATGAAATGTGATCTGTATATTTGAAACTTATTTTCATCCTTATAAATTGTGTGTACATTTGTATGCTGCTCTGGGTTTCTCACTGTCAGTCTCATTACGTTTTTTTACATTACATTAAAATACATGTGTCAGTAAAATACCAAAACCTGTGAATTTTATAATGTCTTCCTCTGAAAAATTTTCAAATGTCCTCACCTTCAAATAAATGATGTAAATGTAGTTTTGATGTATAAAAGAAAACCCTGCTTAATTCATGTTCTGTAGTTTAATGTGATCCTGTGCATGTTATTCTAAAATTCTTCACAACATAACATGGAAGATTAATATGTTTAGGTTTCTACAAATAACTCTAATACCAACCTCAGCCTCTGATCTTTATAAGAATTAAAATGTATAATGCTGATAATCTAAAGTGATTGTGTTTATTGCATTGATGAAATAAAATGTAATCTGTTTAAGACTGGTCAGTTATTTCTTATACATAAAAAATTCTGCAAAAACATTTTTGTTATTAATCTTCGTAATCTCTGACATGTTTTATTTTAGACTTTAATTAACTGCTGCTTTATCTAGGAAGAAACATAATGGCCATGTAATATGTAAGTTGTGATGGAAAAGGATTGTATCAGCAGTAGACTGAGTAGACCATATGAACAAAACATCTCAAGTGTTGTGCATTACATGTACCTAACGTTTTCAAAACCAGCTTATTGATAGTGACATAAAATTGATTGTCAGTCTAGCATTGTGAGAGAGACAATACCTCTTGGTTAGAAAGAAAGAGATACTGAGTTCACCCGCCCGTTTGTCTCTTACAGAAAAATGCCATCTCATCTAAAAATAAATCTCCCCTATACAAAACTATAGACATGAATGTTAAAAAATCCTACATCCTAAAGTTAACTTTATTAAAATAAGATTACTTTTCATACACGTTTCTAGTTTAAATATATGGATACTAGGATAAATATTTTGTCGTACAGTTGGTAGAAATAAGTCAGTATTGAGTTTATTCTAAATCTATTCGATACTGTATGTATCAGCTTTTAGCGTATTTTCGGTATTTTGTAATTGATTTCGGTTTTTAAATGAATTCCGGAAGCGTTCCGTGGTTGTTGTGTTTACCCAGAAAGCCACGCGAAAATACTTCAAAATAGCTAAGATTTTTTAGAAATCTAGAATCTAGATAGAAGTCTAGATTCTATCTACTTTTGTGAAGTTAAAACAAAAAGAAAATGCAGCCTTCATTAACAAGTCTAGAAATAATTAAAGTATCAAAAAATATCTCTGATTTTAGCGATTCTTCAACTAGTAGTCGGCACGAGAAAAGTCTAGGACTGTTGACAACAAAGTTTGTAACACTGCTTCAAGAAGCAAAAGATGGAGTTTTGGATTTAAAAGTTGTAAGTTACTTTAAATTTCTAATTCTTATTAAGTTATTATTCTTCATCGAGAATCTAAATAGAATCTAGATTAGGATCTAGATCTAAATCTAGATACGACTGTTTTGTTAGTTAATCTAGAATCTAGATCTAGTAAGTGAGTGTTTTTATTCCAACTGTTTGAACTAGGGCTAACTAACTAACTACTAATACTAGGCCTAATGATAATAATAAAAATTTATAATAAAATTGATTAGGCCCCTAGCCACTAGCCCTAGGCCTATAAAATCTAGATTCTAGACCTTGCACTTGTGCCTACTAACCCTACTTGTAGGAACCACTAATTTTTACTAGATCTATTCTACTATTCTAGATCTACTTGCGGTAAACCTCCATTTCAGCGTATTTTATTCTCCGTTGCTTGTTTACCTCCAGTTGAGCGTATTTTATTATAACAACCGAAACACACCAAAACATTAGGAAAACACGATTTATTTTTTGTATTGTATTTTTGTTTTAGCAAATGAATAAAAATTAATAACAACAACAATCAGGCTGACTGAAATGCTACACGATTTATTTATTTTTATTTTGTTTTAACAAATGAATAAAAACAACAAAGAGACTGACTGAAATGCTTTGTTTGTTGGTTACAAAAAATAGAAATGCACAATTTGTACAAATAAGTGTTCAATTTCAACTAAACTGAATGAAAGGCATAATAATAATTAATAAAGCTGCCGGAACGGGGGAAGGGGGGGGGGGGGTAATTTTGTGATGATGTGTGACGGGGAGGGGGGGGGGGTAAAATCGTCCAAAAAAGCGTGACGTCATTTATGGATGACCCCACAATACAAATTTACAAATTTATTATATCAAATTATGACATTTCTTAAAGTTTTGACTAAACTGACAAGTAAAAAAGCACAATTTTTTATTTACATTTTAATGATTTTTTTTTTAAGTCAGAAATTTACTCATACAAAAAAAACATACATGATAATTAAACCAAAATATTGGGAAGGATGGTTCTATGAATGTAAATAACATAAACTATACAGTATAAATATTTTTCAGTTTTTTTTTGTAAAACTGTCAAATAAAAAAAACCCACAAAGTTTGTACATTTAGATGAAATACAAAAATCATGAAAAATTTACTAATACAGAAACATACTTGATAATTATATCAAGATATTGGAAATGATAGTTCTATGAATTTAAATAACAGTAAGATATAGCATAAATACAATACAAAACTATAATAAAGAATAATTAACAGTGTATCAGTTTCACCAGGAGACAAATGCCTTTTTTTTTTAAAAGTAGGCCTACACAAAATAACTTGTGACAGGTTACTAAGCGTGACGACACACGTTTATGCAACAGAAATAGTTCAGCAATTCAAGTAGGAAGCCATTGGTCACTAGGTAGAAATCAGCAGAAAGATGTATAGCCCAACCAAAGAGAAAGTAGAACACTTAGATAGCAGTTGAAGTTTAAAACCGATAGATTTTTTATTAGGTTTTAGAAAGTAGTATTAAAGAATAGTGGATGATAGTAGAGTTAGACTGGATACAATTCAGCCAGCACCAAAAGGAATGAGCTGAAAACATTCCCCCCTACAACGGAACACCGAAATTCAAATTCTTTTAAGTACGATGGAAACAGAATTCGGCTGGTTCCGAATTGTCGTTTTAGCTTCCTTTTGGCCCTCATCCACAGATTTTCTATATTCTGCGTGTGGATGTCGGCATCGTCAGGGTCCACAAAATGGCGCTCATGGACCACCACTGAATGCGTATATATACCGTTCCCCAAATTGCCAATGTTATTGTATGAGGCCCAACCATCAGATATGATATGACTTCCAGGCAGAATATGGTCTAATATGATTGGCTCCAGAGTGGCAGCTGTCCGGTCCGGAACCTCTATCAAAAAACACTTGCCCGATCCTCTTTCTACCCCTCCAAAAACCCAATGGCCCTCATGCCATGCACCGCGATGATATTTTCTATGAAAATATTTTGACTCGTCTATCTCCACAATTATTGGATTTCCATGCTCGTCCATGCCTCCAATCTCAGTTCGCCGCCGCTCCAAAAATCTCGCCGAATCTTCCCGGCAAAAGTTAAACCAATCAATCACAGTTTTTTCATTCTCAATTTGCGCCTCATGTCTGCTAAGACTTTGGGGCATATCCTGCGCAAAGCAGTAAATCATCATTATTATCTGTTTCAAGGTCAAGTGGCTTTTTGTGAAGAATGAACCTTCACGGACACTTTTCCTAAATCCGCATGGTTGACACGCCCACCTCTTCTCATCTATTCCTTGGCGATATGTCATTAGTTTGCATAGTTCTTTGCAGCTATCACAAATCATAGTATTGCGAAGCAACCTACGCTTGGCTAGCCATATCAAGGCAGACTCTGTCTCATTTAGGATTAGTGCCAGTGATGCGATGCACCAGATTTCATGTTCAACGAATGCGGCATCTAAAATTTCGGCAGGATCTACAATGGAAGTACGTTCTACTTTTGGTCTACCTGCCATGTTGCATAGTTTATAACAATTAAATAAATTATAAACAGAACTGATACGAAAATCAACCACAAATGTTAATATATATATATATATTTAAATACAGCACTTTTTGGATTTTTGAATAAGATTGGAACACTAAACAAAAATTAACCGGAAGTTACCGGGAGATCGGGAGCATGGAAAAATATATTTTGCCAACCCATTTGGGGTTTGACGTAACTGGATTCTACATGGCGAAGATGCAGATATATAACAATTTGAAATTAAATCATCATTTTATATTTATTTATTTTTTGTTAAAAGAATATTATTACTATTACTTTTTGCATTGAATTGAATTTGTGTGACTACCTTTTTTATTATTTGTAACCAACAAACAAAGCATTTCAGTCAGTCTCTTTGTGGTTTACATTCATTTTTATTCATTTATTAAAACAAAAAATACAATACAAATAAATAAGTCGTGTTTTTTAAATATTCATTTTTAATAATTTGTTAAAACAAAAATACAATACAAATAAATAAATCGTGTTTTCCTAATGTTTTGGTGTGTTTCTGTTATTATAATAAAATACGCTCATCTGGAGGTAGCCGAGAAGCGGAGAATAAAATACGCTGAAATGGAGGTTTACCCTACTTGCTTTAGGCGCCTTATGGGTCTTCCTAGTTAATGTGTTACTTTTACAGTTGTACTTGTACTAGTGTGATTTACACTGATTTAAAAATACTTCTTGCAGGCTGCTGATCAACTAGCTGTGAGGCAAAAGCGAAGGATTTATGATATTACAAATGTATTAGAAGGCATTGGGCTCATTGAAAAAAAATCTAAGAACAGCATACAATGGAAGTAAGTTAGCCTAATGATTTTGAAACTTTTCCCAATGTTATTTTATGTTTGTGAACTTATTGAGCCAGACCCACGAGGTTCCCATGCACATGAAATATTAGGGAATTTTAAAATAAAAATTCTTGACTAGGAAAGCCTGGAAATCTCTATAAAAGTTAGGAATTTCAATAAAAGGCAGGAATATTTTTTTTCAAGTAGCGCAAGATATGTCCTGGTAAAATGCCTACACTAATCTTGTCCTCTGGTTTTTATGATGGAAACTATACAAGGGCCATTCAACCTACATTTTTCTCTGTTTTTAGATAAGTACAGCTACGGATTTTCAAATTTTTCTGCCTTTTTTGTGAACTTCTTAAATCTAATTTGAGTGTGCTAAAGTTTTGTACTGTGAACTTTATATAAAAAAATAGCATAAAGTTTTCTGGTCAAATATTGTGAAAACCATGTACATGAGATGACACCATCAGTACCTCTGGTAACACAATCTTAATTGAGGGTAGCGCATCATGGTGATGCCTGCTACACACATCAATGGCTAATAAAAAAGATATGTTATTTCCTTTTAAGTTTTAAAATTCTATTACTTGTTTTATTGTATACATTTACACTCAATCTTTTGTATTAATTAATTTAAAAATTGTGTGTAGAGGTTCAGGGCCAGGAAGTAACTCAAGAGACATTTCTGAACGACTGACCAGTTTGAAGGATGACTTAGCTGACCTAAGAGAACAAGAACTTGAACTTGATAAGCACAAACAGTGGGTCCAGCAGAGCATCAAAAATGTTACAGATGAAGTATCTAACACAAGGTTAGTCTCAGCATGCTATATAGTCAATTGTTTTGTTGCAAATGTTAACAACTTATAAACATATTTCTCACATTGCATAATTGTATCATTGTTGTTTCAGATTAGCTTATGTGACTCATGAGGACATATGCCATTGCTTTAAAGGTGAAACTTTGTTGGCAGTTCAAGCCCCTTCTGGTACTCAACTTGAGGTCCCCATACCAGAAATTGTAAGACATTTAGCCACTTTCATACCTACTTCTTTCTCACCAAAAAAAAAATACTATTTTAACATGTTTTATATACCCTATCTTAGGGACCAGGGTTTAAGAAAAACTACCAGATTCATTTAAAAAGCCAAAGTGGTGCTATCAATGTTCTGCTGGTTAACAAAGATACTGATGAATCAGAGCCAGTTGTTGTTCAAGTTCCTCCACCTATGCAAGCTGGTCCAAGTACTAGTGGACTCACTGACTCTTTACAGAATCAAAATCCTGACCCTGGGAAGCAAACAGACAAAGGAGGAACAGTTACCAGAGGAAAAGTAGGTTATCCACTTGAATATATTCTATAAAAACTCTATGCAGTGGCTTTATGTAGTTTAACCATTTTGATCAATGTATTTTAATTTGTGGGGGAATTTTTGACTAAAATATTTTAAAATTGATCAGTTGAGCTTATGCTTGTTCCTTAAACTGTTTTGTATTTGTTTGTTTGTGTAGAGATCACCAGTGAAACACCCCCTCAAACAGACCCAAGCCCCTGTGATTATAGAACCCCCTACACGTATGGCCACGCGCTCATCCCCTCGCAAAAGTATTTCAGATACAATGCTATCAGAACGTAAGTTATTTGTTTTTTTCTTAGTGCCCTATGTGTGATAAGACTATGCCACCTGATTACTTAATGAGCAGTGTTCATTAAAGTTTGTCTTGGTTCTTAGCGCCCTATGTATGATAAGACAATGCCACCTGATTACTTTATGAGCAGCGTTCATTAAAGTTTGTCTTGGTTCCAGCATCTACATCAGCAAGCCAGTCTCAGGCTGACACAAGTCTGGACATGTTTCATTTATTTGATTCTAAGGTTGATATGGGTGAGTACAGCAGTGATCAGTGTGTCTGTGTGAGTACAGCAGTAATCAGTGTGTCTGTGTGAGTACAGAAGTAACCAGTGTGTCTGTGTGAGTACAGCAGTAATCAGTGTGTCTGTGAGTACAGCAGTAATCAGTGTGTCTGTGTGAATACAGCAGTAATCAGTGTGTCTGTGTGAGTACAGCAGTAATCAGTGTGTCTGTGAGTACAGCAGTAACCAGTGTGTCTGTGTGAATACAGCAGTAATCAGTGTGTCTGTGTGAGTACAGCAGTAATCAGTGTGTCTGTGTGAGTACAGAAGTAACCAGTGTGTCTGTGTGAGTACAGCAGTAATCAGTGTGTCTGTGAGTACAGCAGTAATCAGTGTGTCTGTGTGAATACAGCAGTAATCAGTGTGTCTGTGTGAGTACAGCAGTAATCAGTGTGTCTGTGAGTACAGCAGTAACCAGTGTGTCTGTGTGAATACAGCAGTAATCAGTGTGTCTGTGTGAGTACAGCAGTAATCAGTGTGTCTGTGTGAGTACAGAAGTAACCAGTGTGTCTGTGTGAGTACAGCAGTAATCAGTGTGTCTGTGAGTACAGCAGTAATCAGTGTGTCTGTGTGAATACAGCAGTAATCAGTGTGTCTGTGTGAGTACAGCAGTAATCAGTGTGTCTGTGAGTACAGCAGTAACCAGTGTGTCTGTGTGAATACAGCAGTAATCAGTGTGTCTGTGTGAGTACAGCAGTAATCAGTGTGTCTGTGTGAGTACAGAAGTAACCACATGTGAGTACAGAAGTAATCAGTGTGTCTGTGTGCGTACAGCAGTAATCAGTGTGTCTGTGTGAATACAGCAGTAATCAGTGTGTCTGTGTGAGTACAGCAGTAATCAGTGTGAGTACAGAAGTAATCAGTGTGTCTGTGTGAGTACAGCAGTAATCAGTGTGTCTGTGTGAGTACAGCAGTAATCAGTGTGTCTGTGTGAGTACAGCAGTAATCAGTGTGTCTGTGTGAGTACAGCAGTAATCAGTGTGAGTACAGCAGTAATCAGTGTGAGTACAGCAGTAATCAGTGTGAGTACAGCAGTAATCGGTGTGAGTACAGCAGTAACCAGTATAATTACATTCTTGTCAGTCACAGATTGTTAGTAACTTACGCTTACAGTTTAATTAATTTTTCCCTTCAGATATTCCCGGGGAACTGCTGGATCTAGATCAGCTTATGTCAGCAGATAGTAAGTTTATTTAACTTTAATTATTTGTTTGTATAGGAGTCGTAAACTTTGATTGCTATACATTTTTTTACCAGATTTATGCATTAAAAGAAAGTAGCTGACAAATTAATACTCCTTAAATTTCTGTTGTTGATTAGTTGAAGATGTCTATTTGGTGTAGAAGTTTCAGCCTTTACTTTGTATTCCAGCATTGACTCCACTACTGTCTCTCAGCCCTCCACCAAGTGGTCGGGATTACTACTTCAATCTAGATGATACTGAAGGTGCTTGTGATTTGTTTGATGTAGATATTAGCAACATGCTGTCTTCATAGTGCTGAGATTTCATCATTTTTATAGTTCAGTATTTTTTGTTGTTGTTATGCTCAGAAATTTTGTAAACCAAGAAATATAACTGCCCAGGAAAATTACAGGTATCACTTCATTATTTCGCTAGCACGTTTTGGTAATTTGAACGAGTGTTCATTTTGTTTTTATTTCTTTGTCTAAATAGTTAAACATTAGCTCTTACTTTTGTTTTAACGCTGAGCAAATCAATTTACTTTATACTCAGCAAAATCCAATTTGTAATTTTTTGGAAATGTGATGATAATTATTTTTCTGTCTGAAGTAAAATGGCAAACTTTGCACCCCTTGTGATCTGTACATATAGCAGTGCCTTTTAGAAGAAGTTTGTTATTACTACTCTCAGGCACTTTTTAAACAAGATTTCTCAATGAAAATTTTGGTCTCTCTTTGTGTTTGTGTACATAGTTGATCTTAAAGGGCAAACTTGTCCTATCCAAATTAATGAAAGTTGTATCTGGGCTATACAGGCTTTAGTTCCTTTTCTTTATAAAGTAAGATTTTGATTGTTTACATGTATGTACACAATTCAATTTGAAGACTTTTTATGACTTCTCCAGCTTAGCCCATCTTATGTACATGATGCTCAGGCATTTTGAGCCTGTTTAATTTGTATTCATTGTTGATGTATGCAGCATTGTTATTGGTGGATTGAAGGTTTACAAAGAAAAGCAATGAGTTGCTATTGTCCTTTTTTAATTTATGTGTTGACTGGTAGCTTTTAGTCACCAGATGTCTTTAGTTGCCCTAGGGCCACAGACATGTTTATCTATCAGCCACTAACTGCTGTAAAATATACGTTTTATCAAAAGAATTCCTGTAGAACTGATTGAACAGTTTCTATCCAACAGACATTGAGTGGGTTTGTTTTTTTTTAAAGTTGTGCTGATTTTTTTTTTTTTTAAATTTCTGACCTGTTTTACTTAAAGTTGAGCTACTAGCAACTTTTAAAGTTTGTTACACATTAGCAAGAAGAAACGGGATTCTCTAAATTTGCTGTCTTATTTATAATCTTTAGTGTCCTCAACTAGTATCAATGTGCAAGTAACATTCTCTCACTTGATTTGACAACAAAACAAAATAATTTTGTGTGTTTGACTTGTGAAAATAGTGGCATGTTACTATGTAGGCCATACTGGGTTTATGACTTGAATGAAAAACTGGTTGATATAATTGAATGACTGGTTATTATTACATACCTCACCTTTGCTGGGATTTTTTTTTTTTTTTTTGCTGTTAGGTTTTTTACTGCCATTGTCACACTATTTAATTAATATAAGGATTGCTTTCAAAGAATTAACTGTACATATTTTAAGATTTATGTACCACTTGTTATAATAAATGAAAGGATTTTTGTGTATGATATCAATAGGATTGTATTCTTGCTTGCATATATTCAAATATTTTCAGTGGGTTACTGCAAGGCTTGGGGTTCTGATAATTATCTGTAGAACAAGCACAAAGCCAGTAGTTTGACATCCTCTTGTAAATAAATTAGAAACAGCTTAGTTCTGTTCACCTGCATTAATGCATCAGTTTTGGAGTCTAAACATTCCTTTATTTTGAACTGTTACTAAAAGATTTGTGTGTGCCTTGCTGTAACCATCTGAAACCCAAAGTGTTCAATCACCCACATTATCTCCCCTATTTTAAACTTTTATTCATTTAGTGTAAATGTTCTGTTGTTTTAAATATTTGTTACGCAGCTTGTATATTTAGGTTTTTGTTGATTTAGTAAATAAATAACATTTAAATATAAACTAGATTTTTGTTTATGTTTATTGCAAGCAATTTGCCCGATTTGCAGCTTGTAAATAATAGCAATCATTCATTATTGATTAAACACAGAGTCCAATACAATGAATAGTTCATTTAATTTTGTTTGTTACAAAAATGACTTACTTTTTAAAAAAATCATAATTTAATGTGCCTAGTTGTGCTTTAAACAGTTTAAATGTGCAACTATTGTGCAGTGATATGATTAGAAAGACTTAATCAGGTTAACAAAGGTAAGATTTTCCCCTAAATAATTTGATTACAAGATGATTCTGGTCAAATATTTTTAGTTTCAACAAAAATATATCTTCTGTTTTATCATTAGATCTGAGGTAGGTAAGTTAAGTTTTCTTGTCTTTTTTTTTGGAGGGGTATTCTGGAATCAGTTATCACTTTCATATAGTGAATCAAATATAAAATTCTATCATGATCTTACTTCAAATTATCATTTGGGCAACTAAATTACACAAACAATTTAAACATTAAAGATAAAATACTTAACAATTGCACTTTTTAAAACAAACATGTAACATAATTGAATTCTTTATATTGGTTGGTAGCTTAACAGATATTCTATTGATAGAAGTTAAAACAGTTAAAATATTTGATCCATATTTTAACCTTGCTCTTATTTTTATGTGATTGTACAAGCTGAGCTGCCCTTGTCATCAGACTTGTTTCCCTTTACACCATTGGCAGCCTGGAATAGAGCAGAATTTTCTTGAGAAAAAGAGTCACACATTTCTATTTCAATGTTTTAAAAGTTGTATACTTTCATACATACATATATATGCTTGCTATACAACAACTGTATGTTATCTAACAACACCAGTAGACTACATACTCATCATATGATCAAACAAGTGACAACTTATCTGGAACTGTGTCTGATTAATCCAAGTTTACTACTGTATCCATATTCAATATTTATATTTATAAGACAATGCAAAATGCTTAAGTGATATCAAATAATATTTTTATTACTGCTTACATAGCCATTGCTTCCTAGATGGGTTGTTTTCTCTACAGGGAAATGATGATCTTTTACTTTATGATAGTCAATGATGCCATTAGACTTGGCAGCTTCATTTGCTAAGTCCTCTTCTTCTTCCCCAAATACAAAGAGACTAACAGTGTCTTCATCATCATGCTGAGAAAAAAATGAAGTTGAATAATTTACTAATGGATATTTTAGATAAACCATGCTGAAATAAGAAGACTGAATTAAAGTAAATACAATGCCATAAAATCAGTAAATACCCATTTAAATAAAGTTATTAATATAGTTAATATAGCTAGACTTGTTAAATAAAAATGAACAATTATCTAGGTAAGTATGTTTTTGCCTTGCTTTGAACCCATACACTGTTTCACACTAAATTGCTGCTGTCATGAATCTTTTTTTAGTTTACCTTAAAAAAAGCTACAAATACAAGCAACTAGTTTACTTTTTAATCTTATATTACTGAATGCGTTTTCCTTCAGATGAATAATATTTGAAAAGTTAAATTAACGAAATACCCACAACATAAACATTAAAAGAAAAACCATTAAACAAAATAAAAACCTAAACAGCAGACACTAAACACATTTTCAATTCAAGATTCAAAGAAATAAAATAAAACTTATCTACATCTCATATAAAAAGAATTTTGATCCATTAGATAAATTATTTTAAGTTAAAAGAAGAAAAATTAATACCAAATTAACAGGAAAGTTTTAAACCTTTAGACAATTACTGAAATTATATTCTTCAAAGATCCAGAGCCGGCGTTAGGGGGTGGCGAACGGGGCGGTCGCCATAGGCCCCGCGCTTGAAGGGGCCACGCGCTTCAGCAATGTCATTGTTATCTGAATTAGTTCGTAAACTTAAATAAATTGTGGCTGAATTCTATTGGGAAAAACTAAATGGTCGAATGCCGACGTTGTTGATTGTTATAACTGAGACCATGGTGATGTTACTGAGTTATCACCCACTGAACTGGGACAGGCCGTAATTCTATACAAAAAACAGTGTCACACACCTCCCCTTTGTGTAGTGTACGGTCGCATGGCATTTAACCTGAGCTGACTGGAGATGGCGGTCGAGAATTAGCCCACGACGTAAAGAGATACCCTATTGTATGCGGACCCATGAAGACGTCCTTTGTCCTTTTAGTGAGCAGACGGGATGTCTGTAGTAGACAGTTAGTAACCTGATGAACTCTAGTCCTGACTTTCTTGTTGTAGATGTCGTATAATGTCGTATATGTACAGTGTTTCTTCCAGACTTTTTTCTCCGGGGAGGGGGGGAAAGGGGCACTTGAAATTTTCGGGGGGAGGGGGGCGGTAGACTTTCTTCGGGGGGGGGGGGGGGGCGGACACTGTTAAAAGAATATATTTTCTATATAAATTATATAAATTTCATTTCGTTTTCGAAGAGATGCCTGGAAGAAACTCTATATGTAGGCCTACTTGTCTTGGTATAACAAAATTAACATTCAGCTGCGTGCAGAGGGGTGGGAGGATGGCGACGAGGGGGGGGGGGGGGGAGGGGCTTAGGATCTATATCAGGCGGCATTAAACAGAGTGATTTATTATTATTTTTTGGAAGAAAGTTAAAACTGTTGTTATGTTGTGTCACCTTAAGGATTCACCCGTTCAATAATTAAGACAATAGTGATTTTGGTTTTAAAATATTGTATGAATTCTAAACAAATTTTGAAGTCTATACTATATTGATACATCAGGCCGAGTTCGCTGTATTGTAAACTTTATTTTCCTATTATTCGGCACGTGATTAAATTTTCTTAAGTGATTTGGTATGAATTACATAACTGTCAAAAATGATTTAATATCTTAGCAAAGGAAAAAAAAACTACGAACATTGGGTTAATACATGGGAGAGATAAAAATCTGTTATTATAGTGGAAAGTTTGACATTAGCTTATAAACTCCAAAACATTTGTGTTATTGTGTGTACATCACATTATATAGGCCTTTATACATATATACATATATATATATATATATATATATATATATATATATATATATATATATATATATATATATATATATATATATATATATATATATAAATAATGGAAAGGCCCCGCGCGGATGGTTGGCCCTAGGCCCCGCGTATTCCTAAAGCCGGCTCTGCAAAGATCAATATTTCCCACTGAGCTTTCAAACAAAACTAGCTGCACTGCTCTAGTTTTAGCCAACAGCTTTTACAGTTATTATAGTCACAATAACGGAATAATAAATAGAAAAAAAACAGAATTTTAAATATGTGTAAGTCCAAAGTTGTGAGATTTAAATCTAAAACACTTAAAATTTACATCCTATTTTCCAATCACAATAGTATTTAATTAGTCATGTTTTAAAAGTAGATTCTCTTTAATATTAGAAAATTAAAGCATTTAAATGTAGCCTGTTCAAAAACAACGTTTCATTTTACTTTGGTCATATTTATTAGCTTAATTGATTAGTAAAATGAAATCAACTGTTTCAAGATAAACTTGTTACTTAGGTTAATTACTAAGATATATTTTTTTTTAATATTAAAACAATAGATGTAAGATACATATATAAGGCATAAGGTGAAGCAGAAATAAAAAATAAAAAAACTATGTAGAATCCATCCAAACATACAGTACAAGTTTTTGGAAAATTGAATTTGATTAAAAACATGTAAAATAAATATGAAAATATGGTCCCAAATTATATTTTAATTTGAGCAATATGATTATTAAATTTTAATGAATGATCAGTTTGTTGAAATTATTCTTTTCTGTCCTAATTAAGTAGGAAATTTTGAAATGACCATGTTTTCAATTAGACTTCATAATTAAGTTGATTGCTTCTAAATGAATAAAACTGAATATCTATTAAAAGAGAAAGTTGGGAACAATAAGGTTTTTCTTACATGTGTTGTACCATTAGAGTTATTATGTTTGGCTTGTATAAAGTTTTTAGCATGAAGTGCCTGAAAAGTTAGTTATATTTATTTTTTCTCAAAAGAGATTGCTAGAAAGGAAAATTAATAATAGAAAAGGTGATTTGAAAAACTGCAAAATAATTATTACTCCTATATTATTTGTGATTACTTTAACCATAAACAAGAATATAAGAAAAATAAATAACAAAAATATAAAGCATAAAGTAAATGAATCAACTGAATTTTCCATCATTAGGTATCCTCTTCATGCTGGATACCTTGCCCTACCGTAACTTAAACCTGATTAAACCTTTCAGATCTGAGTTTTGCTTATTACAGATGGGTTTTCATTTATTCTTCTCAGCAGTGATTTTAAAAACAATTTTTATAATCTATATTACTGATTAACTTATAAAGCAAATTATTAATATAGCATTAATAAAGCGAATGAATGTTGTTGTGACTGATTGTGATGTGCTCTCATTAAAATTGTATTAGGAATATTTTTGCTCTTTAAAAAAGGAAAGTTGTTTTTAAAAATGCGATAAAATTTTAAAAAATTGCTTATTTGTTGAAAAAGCTATGGACAAATGTATTTGTTTACCTTATTTAGCAAGTGTACACGAGTTTTAAGTCTTGTTCCAGTGCTATTAGCAACTGAAGAAACTGCACGGAAGAATGCATCATATTGCTGTTCATCTGCTGGTTTCTTGCTCCAGTCAAAACACAATTGCTTCAAGATTGAATTGGATATGTAACATACTTCTTTCAAATTAGATATTCACTTTTTAGCTTCTTAAATTCAAATTTTTTCATGATTGTATAGTATATAAATACAAAAATGCTTAAAAACACAAAAATAAATTCAATGTTCATTATCAGATTATTTTTTATAACGTAATTCTATTTTAATGTAAACTTATTTTAAAACTAACCATCATTCTCTTTTCTTTCTGTGCGAGTCTCTCATACTTGCGCTGCAGTAGGAAAAGTTCAGTTTTTAAATGTGAACTTTCAGGAGCTTGTAGATCATGTGAAATAACTGACTTTTTCCTGTTGACTTGAGATGTTGGACCTATCTGCTCCATGTGACGAAGTTCCTTGAATAAATGAAAACAATCCAAACATTGTTCAAGTAGTGTCAAGTACAACATAAAGTTCACAGAAATTTTTTTGTGTCTATTCACATTGTTTCTAGCTGTAAAAATAATTTACATTAAGCTGATTAGTTTTGAGTCTATTAAAATACCTTTGTTGAGAGTTTGAGCAGAGCTTAATTCTATTACAATACCTTTGTTGAGAGTTTGGAAAGTTTAGCATTTCCAGGCACATCTTCCTGCTTCCCATAGATTAAAAACGTTACAGTGCTGCTCTCAAAAAAATCCAGGTGCTCTTGATGAAGGCTTTGTATTGAAATAACCCTATGTCAAGTACAAACAATTCATTAAAACATTTTGTTAGTAGCCTCACAATTAAAGACAGTTACTATAATAATGGATGTTTTAACATAAGCTTTAAACAGCACACAGTGGTCTGGTTAAAGACTATATGAAAAAAAATTTTTGACTTGACTGTACAGTGAAGACATGTCTTGTCTAAAGGTGACATTATGCAAATGAAGAGAACATATGGTCAAAGTACTGGGTGGGTGGGAAGGATTAGATAAAGATAGCTGTTCATCTAAACCTTTGGGTACTCTGTATCACAAAGATATTAAATATAAGCTTTGAATGCGTGTTAAGCTGGGTTTAAGGATTATGGAAATATTATGTTTGGTTTTCTTTTAGTGTTTCACAATGGAATACACAATCCATGAATAAGATGAATTTTTAATTGTGTATAGACTGAATTATAAGCACAGTAAATTTACTATATACTTTTTTTAATGATGTTTGCTATTTTTTCCATTGTAAGTATAGTAGGACTATATTATGAATTTGGTTGGGTTTATTCTAAATATTTTTTAGGAAACTTTAATTTCTATAAGGTTTATTTTGTTAGTAGAAGTTGCATGCTAGAATAAATAACTTTATTGAGAGTCATTGTACACAATTGTACAGTGGTAGCAGTAATCTGATTTTTATTTGCCACAAAGCACATCAAGCCCAACAATCTAAACTAGAATTTTTTGCTTGATATTAGTGTAGGTTTGACTGTGTGCTCTGGTCAGAGGCGTAGCAAGGGGGGGGGGGGGGGGGGGGGGGGCGAGGGGTGCGGACTGCACCGGGTGACAGCATTTAGGGGGGTGACACCAAGGCAAAAAAGAGTAAAATATATAGAGGAAAATTTGAGGGGGGTGCAAATTGAAAGTTTGAGGGGAGTGCAAATCAAAAGTTCGTGGGGGGGGGGGGGTGCAAATAAAAAATTGAAAGTTTGAAAGAGTTCCTACCCTACGCCTCTGGGGGGGGGGGGTGACACCATTAAGTGCCGCACCCGGTGACACCAACCTCGCTACGCCACTGGCTCTGGTTACTAACTCAAAACTCAATCTCCTTTACCTGCTGTGGTTGAACTGTGGACTTAGAGTTCCTTCTACCAGTTTGGTCTCTGTGAACTCAGTGTCGTTTAACAGTCTGTACTTGACTTTAACACCTTTTGAAAATCTGCTGTTTAAAATCTCTGCTGATCTTATACAAATCTGGGGGAAGAATGTTAAGTTAAGCTCTAATAGCAATAAAAAGAACTACCCTATTAGAATTTTTTTATACTACCTAGTCCTATAGTTTAACTATTAGCAGGCCTACATCAATTATATAAATTTCTTTATATCCTTCAAAAAGCAATTCCTTAACAAGGAATTCAATCTATCAACTTTAAAAATATATATAGTACTATTACAATATTTATTTTCCAACCATAAAACAATAATATCAGATAAAATGGTAGGAAATGAATCTAGAACTTAAATAAAAATACTTTGAAGTGAAATGGTTTCCCTAGGAGATCTTTTGGCTCCTCCACAAAACTGTCTTCATCCAATGGCTTGCCACTGCTGTCACATGGTGTAATGTTGACTGAAAGCTTCCCTTCCTCTTCACCTTTGTAGTCAGTGATGGACAGCTCATCAGCAAAGTCCAGTGAATAAGACAGTGACTGAAAGAGTCCAAACATGATCTCTTATAAACTGAGTTGAAATTCAAATTCACATTTTTTTGTTTCATTTTTTTACTTTTGTTGCTTGTCAGGAGGGATCCATAATTTTTTTTAAATTGTGACATTTTCAAAATGATCCAGAAACTTATTTGAAAGCAACACAAACAAGTATTGAAATGCTTACCTGTAAAAACACATTTGCTGTTCCGATAAGTGCGTCTTCAGCTGGCTCCCAGAAAGGATCTTTTTCTCTTGATATTGTCATTACATTTTCTCCATCCAGATATTTTTGGTACATTTCCTGTCCACAAAATTAAATCATTGTTAACTTAAATTTAAAAAGAATTAGAAGTACATGTATGGAGAGTTAGTGCAGAATTGTTGCACATATGCAGTGTGAGAATATTCTGAGTTATCTATTTTTGTACCTTAAAAAAAGATTACATTCTGAGTTATCCATCTTTGTTTGGTTTTAGCTGTTGGCAATGAGTTACATTTAAAAAAAATTGTTTATTTCATTTTCAAGTTAAAGTCATTTTCAAATAAACAAGCACTTACCTGAATTAGATATCTCCTGTTCATGAATTTACCATGTTCCCAAAGCCATTCATTTCCATTCCTCAAGTCTTTCATCTTTACCATCACCCTGTTTGGGTCAAGTTTTATTTTCAACAATTAATCAGAAATATATCATGACTTAGACTTAATTAAAAACAAACATCAAACGCATTTTAAGTGTTCTGAGTAACAATAATCAGATCATTTGATAAATGTGAAGTATTTTAATCTTTAAAATAAGAGAAACAGTGAACTGATTGTCATAGGAAAGGTGATTCTTACAAATGTTTAAAATATATGTATTTAAAGCTTAATTTTAGAATATCTTGAAAAAAGTGCTCTCATAAAATAAATTGTTGATCGTAAAAAGATTTGCTCAAAATTTTCTTCCAAAATTTTTTAAATATATAATTTAAATAAAATCATGTACAGAGTGAAAAGCAGAATGTAAATTATGATTGTATCTTTATGTAATTATACCAGACTAAGATATGTTTCTTCAATTCATGAAACACACCTAGATTTAGCTACACAATAGGGGAACGGTATTCCCCCCCCTGTCAATTACCCCCGCCCAGAAGGACATTACCCCCCCCCCCCCCCGGACAGGGTTAGAGTTATTGTTAGGGCTAGGTTTAGGGTTAGGGTTTTGTGTGAAGTTTTAGGCTAAGGTGGATGCTTAGGTTTTGATCCTTTTATTAAGGTTAGGATTAAAGTAGTATATAGGTATAGAATTCTAGTTAGAGTTAGGATTCTAACTTGAGGGGGGGGGGAAATTACAGGGGGGAAATTGAACGGGTAACTGCTCTGGGGGGGGGGGGGGGGGTAAATATGGGGGGAATGTCCGGGGGGGGGGGGGGTAATGTCCTGTAGCCCACAATAGACAGTCTAAACAGTCATTTTTTGTTAACTATTAGTCATTATTCAAGATGATAAACACTGTCTAGAATATTTAAGCAAGCCTTAAGCAAGTGAAATTAATAATAAATTATTATTATTGAAATAAAATAGGTAGTGGTTGTCCTTTAGTTGTCCCAGTTAGAAAAATAAAAAAAGATTAAATTTAAGGTTAGTTAAGGCTTAGGGCTAGCTAAGCCTAACAGGCCCTTATCATAATCCCCTCTGACAGGACAACTTAGGAAAATCTACCTGAGGATAAGAACCGTAAAAGTAAAAATCAAAATTTTTTAGTTAGTTAATCTTCTAATCAAACTAATGTTAGATTTTTATTCACCTATACATTTGGATTACATAGGAAGAAAGGGACATAATGTTAGTATCACAAACCTGCAAGTTAACTATTCTGATGAGTATTTCATTACACAATGTGTTAAAACTACAAACATCTGCTTTAAAATGTAGCAAATACAATCCATGGAAACATAATATTAGTTTCTTTTAGATTTTAAGAGTTCACATTATTCATATAGATGTCTGTTATTAATGTGTTATGACCTACATTTTAAAAACATGTTAATGGATCAATGCTACACATTAGCTTAAACAACACTTCAAAGTCTGGCTGCAGGGACAACTAAAAATATAAAGCTTTCAACCATCCAATGTGAAATAAATGCTGTTTGAAACTACCTTGACTTAATGAGTTCCTCAGCTGTTCTGAAAAATGATTCAATGATAAGTTTCTAGTTTGCTAAAATCTAACAACACCATGCTCTGTACTAGATCTAGATGACGTAGACCAATTAAGAGTTTTTTTTTTTAAATTTTATTTTGTTTAATTACTTTTCTGACATTTAATATTTCTAACCAGCCATTATGATGGTCAGCAACGTAAAATTTTAAAAATTAAAAGTTTTTTTAAAACTAAAGTTTCTATGCTATCTGCAGCAAAAACTTAGATGGTATTTTAGTTAGCCAAAAGTTATTGATCATGTTAAGTATAAGTTGTGTAGTCTAATCAAGTTTAAACTAAATTACATAAACTATTGCAGTCAGTTTGAGGAACTTACTGGGATTCATTTTCTGATTTATTTTTGGTTTCCTGTACAGCAGCTGAAATCAATACAACTTCAAAAGAACGATATTTGTTAAGTTCCTCTGAAACTGCATTCACTTCTGATACCATTGGTAGAATTTCCAATATTTGTTCTTGGGCTTTTTGCTGCTCTGCAATTTTTATACAAATATTACTTTAACATGCCATAATAGGCAAAAATTAAACCACATATTATTGCTTTATCAAATCAAGCATCAAATATTTTAAATTTATCAAATTAATTTTTGAAACTGGGTTTTACTTTTATCAAAAGCAAAGATATTTAGATTAAAATCCTGCATTTGTTCATAATTCTTGTTTTATTTTTGGAATTATTTTCAATTCCATCTTTGAATACTTTCAAATAATTTTGTGAGAAAAAAACTGGTAAAGATTTGGTCAACTTCTGACCTTTAGTAAGTCCAGCCAGGCCAGTAGAGAATCCTTTAGCCTGAGCTACTTCATTTTGTGCAAACTCCCACGTGATCTCTTGAGGTGTGCCTTCTGGTGACTTTGGCTTCAGCGGATTGACAAAAACATACACATGGTTGGTGCCTGTATCCAAAATTAATTGTTCATATCAGATTAGTGAAAACAATGGAGTGTATAAATATCCATAATGCCGTGTAAAAATATACAAGTACTACTTTAAAAATCTAGTTGTACATGTTTTCTAACTGTCCACATGACTAACCAAAAATAATTCTGTCCTTGTGTTCAAGAGTTCTGGGCCCTGCTATGGGGATACCATTGACACGAATTTTAACCCCTTCAGCTCCAGGTTTCAAAACTATTTCCCCATTTTCATTGGCTAGTATTGCATGCTTCTTCTGAATGCTGGTTTGTGGAAGAAACATCAAAATAATCAGCCATTAAAACTAAAAACTAATTGTAAATACATTTTCAGTAGATAGAAACATACTTGGATATTTTGTTTACCTCAGACCATTAAGAACAATATCAGGGTTTCCATCTTTACGGCCAATGACTGTTGTCTGTCCAGTCATAAAATGAGAAACCACGCCTGACAACATTGGATCCTCGTTAAGATTCATTAAATGTGGCTCCTTATGTTTCCTTGCTATCTCCTTGTTTTCTTCCTTAGCTATGGCTTCTGTTTCATTCCTGGCAGCTGATAGCTACAGAAAAAAAAGTGGATTAGAATTCTGAATACTCCATACAAGTCTAGAACAAAGCAGAAAACACAATAGCCCCACCTTCTCATCCCAGGTCTGGTCACTTTCTCCCAATAGATGTTGATTGGCCAACAACTGAGCTCTGATTTTATCTTCCATGTCTTTTCTCATTGCTTCAAATTCTAAAACAAATGAGAAAACAAAACATTATGACACTAGGTGAATGTGTGATAGACTATTTGTACACAACTTCAGATGAAGGGGACCGATGGGTACCTTCTTTACTCATTGAGCCCTTTCCCTCCATTGATGCAACATTCCCAGCTTCAAGAGCTTTCCTCAACTTTTCATTTTCCTCCTAAAGAGAATATATTTTATTATCAAACACATTTATAACACAAGTAAGACTTTTATTTTGATCCACTTTAAATTTTTTTAATTAAGCAAGTTTTTAATTAAGTTATAACAACTAAAAGGCATTAGCTCCCCTTAATTTTCAGATAATTTACGCTAAAATAACAAAAAGCATTAGCTACCCTTAATTCTCTCATCATTTTATCCAGTGGGTTTTCATTGATAACAGCTTGGTTTTTTATTTTTTTGGCACGGTCAGCATATCTTAGAGTGGACAGAGTTTCATCATAGTTGATATCAGCAGGGGATAAGGCAGCTATCATCACAGTTTTACTGGGGAATTGAATAATTAGCTTTATTGGGGGAACAAAATCATTAAAAAAAAAATTATCTTTTGTTTTATTTTTAAAACATTATCATTTGTTTTACTTTTAAAACAAAATCATGTGCTTTACTTTGAAATCACCTGTTTTATTTTGGAAACAAACCATTTTGTTTAACTGGAAAATTCAAATTCTTTCAGATTGAAGAGTTAGCTTCACCAGTGTGTGCCTTAACTCTTAAACTCATTGAAAATGGCAGGCTATCACAGACTTTGGTTGATGAAAACACCTGGATTACCTGTAGCCACCAACACCTGGATTACCTTTTGTCATAAGCACCTGGATTACCTTTTGTCATAAGCATCTGGATTACCTGTTGCCACCAGCACCTGGATTACCTGTTGCCACCAACACCTGGATTACCTTTTGTCATAAGCATCTGGATTACCTGTTGCCACCAGCACCTGGATTACCTGTTGCCACCAACACCTGGATTACCTGTTGCCACCAACACCTGGATTACCTGTTGCCACCAACACCTGGATTACCTGTTGCCACCAACACCTGGATTACCTTTTGTCATAAGCATCTGGATTACCTGTTGCCACCAGCACCTGGATTACCTGTTGCCACCAACACCTGGATTACCTGTAGCCACCAACACCTGGATTACCTGTTGCCACCAGCACCTGGATTACCTGTTGCCACCAACACCTGGATTACCTGTAGCCACCAACACCTGGATTACCTGTTGCCACCAACACCTGGATTACCTGTTGCCACCAAGAGCATTCTGCAGCAGTTTGGTCAGCACAGACTCCCTGTAGGGGACCACCACTTTTTTCTTCTCTGAGGCGTCTGCTAAAGCCTGGCAGGTTTATTTAGATACAATTTAATACTTAAAGTTTACTCTTTATAGGTATATATTATAATATTTTTAAATGAATGTGTCTAAAAATCAAGCATTATCTGATTTGAGCTGAAGAGGTTAGTAAATTGGATAATTACTTTGACAAACCTAATCTAATAATAAAATAAAACAATTTTTTAAGCTAAGAGACACTTATTTTATGTGTAGCCAACTGCATTTTTTTAAGCTTTCAAGCTTAAAGGCGAACACATATTTTGTGTGGCTGACAAGATTTTTAAACTTACTGAGATGAGATTTCCCTTTTTAAACTTACTGAGATGACATTTCCCAAGGCAGAGAGAGATTTGTTGATGTTGGCTCCCTCTTTCAACCTGTCCCCAGTGGCGCCGGTGGAGTCAGCTCTCTCTGAGCCAGCCAGGTCAACCAAGTTCATTGTGCTGCTTTTCTTTGTTTCCTCACCATCTCCCTGCCTGGAGATTTGGTCAAAGACAATGGTAACCACGGTGTGGGCACGGCTGCTGGTGGCATTCATATTTGTAGATGCCACCGTTCTGTTGGAGGTCCCTACAAATACAAAACACATTTGGTGGCGTTCATGTTTGTAGATAGTAGATGCCACCGTTCTGTTGGAGGTCCCTACAAATACAAAACATTTTCTTCCAGAGCGTTTGTTAAAATATTTCTAATATTTATGGCACATAGTGGGTTAGACTCTTCTTGAGTCTTTAAATATTAAATGGCCTCAAGGTAAAAGTATTTTGTCAAGCTCTCTACCTTTGTTTAATTTGTTGCATACAATATCAAAATGTTAAATTTATAACTTTTAAAACTTTAATTAAAAAAATAATTTAAAAGTGTGAGGCTCTTCTGAACTGAAAATGTACAAAAAACATGCTTTTTCCAAGAGAAAAATAAAGATCCCTTCCCTCATAGCAAACCTAGCACACACCATCACATTTTTCTCCCATACTGAATGAAGGATTTAGTAAACAACAAGAGTTTGAGAGGGAAAGATTTTCAATAAGCCACACAACATAAAATATATTTAATCTTGCTGGACAAATTAGTCTTAGCATTTCTGTTGGTTTCATACCCTGTTCCATTCGCATTTCAATTTCAGCATAGCTTCCAACAGGTATTTTTTTCAAGTCTTGAACATAAAACATTCCCAGTCTGGGATTTTGTCGAACTTGAAGACCTCCTTTAGGATTGTCTTTAGAAAGTAGGTCACGCACCTGCTCATTGTAAATCTCCAACATGGAAAAGGTGACTTCAAAACGCTGAAAAAAATTATTTAGAAATAGTAATGAAGTATCGTTGTACTAATATCTGTGAGGCTTCATACCCTTTGCCTCTTTGGCCACAAATCTAACATTTGCATCCTAAGGTAGGCATAATTATCTAACAACAGTAATAACCTTCTTTATGATGTTCACTCAAGCTTGTGCAATTTGTGTGGTTTTTTTACCTGGATATAATTTGTTTACCTGGATATGATTGGTTGACCTGTTTGTTATTTATTTACCTGTGTGGGATTGGTTTACCTGTGAGTGATTTGTTTACTTGTATGTGATTTGTTTACCCATGTATAATTACTTTATAATTTTGTGTATAATTTTTTTACCTGTGTGTTTGTTTACCTGGATTTGATTTGTTTCTTGTGTGTTATTTATTTACCTGTGTAATTTGTTTACCTGTGTGTGGTTTTTTGTTACCTGTGTGTGATTTATTTACATGTGTGATTTGTTTACCTGTGTGTGATTTGTTTACCTGTGTATAATTTATTTACCTGTGTATAATTTTTTTTACCTGTGTGTGGTTTGCTTACCCATGTATAATTTATTTACCTTATTCTCATCAGTATTCGCTGCCATGGCCTTGAACAACTCATTACATGTAATCGGCACAATTCCTCTGTAAAACAAATACGCTCTTTACATTATAACAATTTTTATTACATGCCTGTGTAAATCAAATGAACAAATGTTAAACTTTTTAAAAAGTGTAGCTACATCAAACAAAACAAAGTGTGTTAAAGAAACTGACTTACTTATTGGGCCCATAACCAACCATGGAATATGATTTCCCTGATCCTGTTTGCCCATAGGCAAAGAGGGAGCAGTTATAGCCTAACAAGAGACATGAGAATTAGTACACAATGCTGTAGAGATGAGAATTAGTACATAGTACATAGTGCTGTAGGCTTTCAGTTGACTGATTCATTCACTATAATAAGAAATATGCCAGTTGATTTATGTATACCCTGTAAATAGTGTATATCATTTTACCACCAACCTTCAAACGCATTGTCTAAGACACCCTGACCAAGGTCCTGGAAAACATCTTTTTGGCTGGCATAATGAGATCCTGATGTAGCCTCCAAAATCCCATCAGCCCTTGTAGTGTAGCCATCATGGGACCTAAAAATAGAACAGTAATCCAACTTTCTCATTGATGGGATTTTGTAATATTATTTTGGTCTAAAAGCATCATATTCTTATTTAATGAATAGCAAACTAAACTATCTGGACATGAAGTTTGTTTGATTTTTTAAAAATAATATTATCTTATAAAAATATAACTGATACACTTACCAATAAGAATAATCAAAAGAAAACTGAAACAAGAACAGGTAAAATGTTTAAGCTTTAATTCTACAGATAACCCCACACCTCAATTTTAGATTATTTATCAAGCGTACTGGTATTAAATAAGCAAGTAAAAAGCTCAACCCAATTTACCTTTTTTGGTTCTTCACCTGAAATGGAACAAAATAAAATAATTAAGATTAAAATTCCAAGCTCTTATAAAAAAAATAGTCCTAAACCTAATAGCAGCCATGCAAAGCCAAAAGTAGAATTTGAAGTTTAAGAAATGAGAAAAAAAACATGTTTTTAATTCTTGAAAATTACAGAAAATTCTTTTTTTTTCTGTTATACTTATTTTTTTAAAAAATCATCCCAAGAACATGATTTCAGATTTAGGTCAAGGAGCAGGTCTAGATCTAGATCTATTATAGGTATGATAGGTCTAGATCTATCTGAAAATAAAATAGCTTTTTACTTTTTTTTTTAATAAATAAAGAAAATGACCAGTAAAACTAAACCAAATATAAAATAACTAAAATAACACATGTTGCTGCAATGATGCATAAAAACATAACAATAACATCCTCATGCTTATATAAAACTTTTAAAATAAGGAAATAAACTCACTGATTTTTTAAATTAATTATCAATTACTAATTGTTTTATATCTAGATCTACTGATTACTAGAATGACAATAAGATCTAGATCTAGATTGAATTGAAAATAAGATATTTTTGTCTTGTCATCAGATATGAAGTTACCTTGAAAAACGAGGTCATTACATAATATTAGTTTAGAATAGGGCTGGTAAGTAGGTCACCAACCAGTTCTACGGCTCAATAAAACCTGCTTGAGCTATAAAACAGTTATATGGCTCAAGCAGGTTTTATTGAGCCGTAGAACTGATTGGTGACCTACTTACCAGCCCTATTGATTAGAATTAAGAGATCTAGAAGGGTCAAAACAAAGTTTCAAGAGTTGCCACAAGCCCACATAAAAACATTGTGACAGAAGTAAAAGCTTTTACAAAAACATTCTGAAGCTTGGGGCCTAGAGGAGACTTTTAATTGTACTGTACCATTTGGGTAGTATGAAATTAGTACTCCATGTTTTACA
Source organism: Physella acuta (assembly GCF_028476545.2). Lineage (NCBI taxonomy): Eukaryota > Metazoa > Mollusca > Gastropoda > Physidae > Physella > Physella acuta. Next base: position 638,058 of record NW_026731685.1, on the reverse strand, counting down.
TTCCATGGATAGTTTCCCTTACTGATTACCATTTTTAGAAAGTAAAGAACGATAACTTTGAGGAAGGTGAGTCCTAGCTTAACCATGACAGAATTCCATGTCACCCGGGGAGTGGTCAGTGCGTGATTGAGGTAGGGGGGGGTCCTAGTTAATATGACATCACACATTTGTTTGTGATAATTATAAATAAAACAAATTTGAACAACTCACAAAATAGCTACAGCAGGACTCGATATCTCGGACTAGCATTCGACACTTTAATAAACGATATTATTAATTATTATGACACTATTTAATTCACTGAGTCAGACAGATCATTTCGACCAGTGAGTAGTTCCCCATCGAGGTAAAACTCCATTTCAGCGTATTTTATTCTCCGTTGCTTGTTTACCTCCAGTTGAGCGTATTTTATTATAACAACCGAAACACACCAAAACATTAGGAAAACACGATTTATTTTTTGTATTGTATTTTTGTTTTAGTAAATGAATAAAAATGAATATTTAAAAAACACGACTTGTTTATTTATATTGTATTTTTTTGAAAAAGGCATTTGTCTCATGGTGAAACTGATACACTGTTACTGTTAATCATTCTGTTTTATATTTTTGTATTTATGCAATAAATGTACAAACGCTGTGTTTTTTAATTTTACAGTTTTGCTAAAACTGAAAAAAATATTTTACTATAGAGTTGTATGTTATTTAAATTCATAGTAAATCTACCATCCTTCTATTTTTTGTATGAGTAAATTTCTGACTTAAAAAAAATTGATGTGGGGTCGTCCATAAATGACGTCACACTCGTAAGGGAGAGGGGGGTCAGCAATTTTGTGACGGTGTGTGATGAGGGGGAGGGGTTTCAGATGGTGTGACGTCCCTTTTTTGCATTATAAAAAAGCAATGTTAGAAAAACAAGTTTTAGCCGTTATTTCGCGTTTTAGAAAACGGTTTTAATAAATTGTAATATGAATTGATCAAAATACTCTATGTTGACAGAGTTCTGACAAGATTTTGGAAAAATTATCGATGTTTTAAGAAAAATTCAACAGAAATTTTGAGGGGGGGTTGTAGGCTGAGGTGTGACGTCATTTTAGGGGGGGGTCTGACTTTTTGTGACGACGTGTAACGGAGGGGAGGGGGGAGGTAAAACTCGTAAAAAAAAGCTTGTCGTCACAAAAAGCAAGACCCCCCCCCCCCCAAAATGACGTAGCACCATCTGAACCCCCCCTCATCACACACCGTCACAAAATTACGCCCCCCTCCCCCTACGAGTGTGACGTCATTTATGGACGACCTCTAACATTATTTTTCGGCAGCATCATTGTGCCTTTTAATACTTTTATTCAGTTTAGTTGAAATTGGAACACTTAATTGTACAAAGTGTGCATCTCTATTTTTGTAACCAACAAACAAAGCACTTCAGTCAGTCTCTTTGTTGTTTTTTATTCATTTGTTAAAACAAAAATACAATACAAATAAATAAGTCGTGTTTTTTAAACATTCATTTTATTCATTTGTGAAAACAGAAATACAATACAAAAAATAAATCGTGTTTTTCTAATGTTTTAGTGTGTTTCGGTTATTATAATAAAATACGCTCAACTGGAGATAAACAAGCAACGGAGAATAAAATACGCTGAAATGGAGTTTTACCCCCCATCGACTAAATACGAAAAGAAATTGCTTTATTCAATGAATTTGGAGAGCCAAGTCTTAGGACTAGAATGGATGGGACGTCTGGTATCGCGTCGCGGGGTGTCTGGTATCGCGGGGTGTCTGGTATCGCGGGGTGTTTGGTATCGCGGGGTTATCGCGGGGTGTCTGGTATCGCGGGATGTCTGGTATCGCGGGGTGTTTGGTATCGCAGGGTGTTTGATATCGCGGGGTGTCTGGTATCGCGACTCAATGAGATCTGAAGGGGAGAAAATATTCTTCGGCAAAAATCTCGACTTGCGGAAACCCGTCGATGTTTATTTACTGAGTTGGTTTTTTTTTTAATATGCTCAACAAAAATTCCTAATTAGAGGAAATCGATATTGGTTCATATCGATCCATTTGAAAAATCGATCCCACAGTTTTTTGAACTGTCAACAGAAAAAAGTTCGTTTTTAAACGAAGTGCATAATTCATTAACGCTTTTGTTTATCGTCTATATCCATTGCACCAGCAATAATATGTGGTTGTTAAACTAGATCGATTTTCGCACACCGATATGTGTGTGTAGGAGCTACTTCTCAAGCAATTACCTAACAATGACTTGATCCAATGACTATTTTTTTTAACGTCAGGTGCCAGTGATTAGGCTGAGCCTTGACGTAAACTTTTGTAGACTTAAGTAGCTATATATATATATATATATATATATATATATATATATATATATATATATATATATATATATATATATATATATATATATATATAAGACAGTTTTTAATGGACAGCAAAATATTTTAAATATTTGAGTGCTGTGTCAGTCTAGTCATGTACAAAATCCAACAACAACAAAAAATTTCGATTAAAATAATGTAGGTCATTGCAAGGCTTCGATTTCTGTGAGTAGATTTGAAAAAAAAATTCATTTTGTCAAAGAAATCAAAAAGCAACTTTACATGATATATATGGGAGTTTATATGGTGAAGAATCATTAATGGGGGGGGGGGGGGGGCTATATAAACTGTATCATAAAGTCACGAATCACGAATGGGAGGATCATAGAGCCACGAATGGGAGGATCATGAAGTCACAAATCATGAATGGGAGGATCATAAAGTCACGAATGGGAGGATTATAAAGTCACGAATGGGAGGATTATAAAGTCACGAATGGGAGGATTATAAAGTCACGAATGGGAGGATTATAAAGTCACGAATGGGGGGATTATAAAGCCACGAATCACGAATGGGAGGATTATAAAGTCACGAATGGGAGGATTATAAAGCCACGAATCATCAATGGGGGGATCATAAAGTCACGAATGGGAGGATTTTAAAGCCACGAATGGGAGGATTATAAAGCCACGAATGGGAGGATTATAAAGCCACGAATCATGAATGGGGGATCATAAAGTCACGAATGGGAGGATTATAAAGTCACGAATGGGAGGATTATTAAGTCACGAATGGGAGGATTATAAAGTCACGAATCATGAATGGGAGGATCATAAAGTCACGAATGGGAGGATTATAAAGTCACGAATCATGAATGGGAGGATTATAAAGTCACGAATGGGAGGATTATAAAGTCACAAATGGGGGGATTATAAAGTCACGAATGGGAGGATTATAAAGTCACGAATGGGGGGATTATAAAGCCACGAATCATGAATGGGAGGATCATAAAGTCAGGAATGGGAGGATTATAAAGTCACGAATGGGGGGATTATAAAGCCACGAATCATGAATGGGAGGATCATAAAGTCACGAATGGGAGGATTATAAAGTCACGAATGGGAGGATTATAAAGTCACGAATGGGGGGATCATAAAGTCACGAATGGGGGGATTATAAAGCCACGAATCATGAATGGGAGGATCATAAAGTCATGAATGGGAGGATTATAAAGTCACGAATGGGAGGATTATAAAGTCACGAATCATGAATGGGAGGATAATAAAGTCACGAATGGGAGGATTATAAAGTCACGAATGGGGGGATTATAAAGTCACGAATGGGAGGATTATAAAGTCACGAATGGGGGGATTATAAAGCCACAAAACATGAATGGGAGGATCATAAAGTCACGAATGGGAGGATTATAAAGTCACGAATGGGGGGATTATAAAGCCACGAATGGGCGGATCATAAAGTCACGAATGGGGGGATTATAAAGTCACGAATGGGAGGATTATAAAGTCACGAATGGGGGGATTATAAAGTCACGAATGGGGGGATTATAAAGTCACGAATGGGAGGATTATAAAGTCACGAATAGGAGGATTATAAAGTCACGAATGGGAGGATTATTAAGTCACGAATCATGAATGGGGGGATCATAAAGCCACGAATGGGAGGATTATAAAGTCATGAATGGGAGGATTATAAAGTCATGAATGGGGGGATTATAAAGTCACGAATGGGAGGATTATAAAGTCACGAATGGGGGGATTATAAAGCCACGAATCATGAATGGGAGGATCATAAAGTCACGAATGGGAGGATTATAAAGTCACGAATCATGAATGGGAGGATCATAAAGTCATGAATGGGAGGATTATAAAGTCACGAATGGGAGGATTATAAAGTCACGAATCATGAATGGGAGGATAATAAAGTCACGAATGGGAGGATTATAAAGTCACGAATGGGGGGATTATAAAGTCACGAATGGGAGGATTATAAAGTCACGAATGGGGGGATTATAAAGCCACAAAACATGAATGGGAGGATCATAAAGTCACGAATGGGAGGATTATAAAGTCACGAATGGGGGGATTATAAAGCCACGAATCATGAATGGGAGGATCATAAAGTCACGAATGGGAGGATTATAAAGTCACGAATGGGAGGATTATAAAGTCACGAATGGGGGATCATAAAGTCACGAATGGGGGGATTATAAAGCCACGAATCATGAATGGGCGGATCATAAAAAACACGAATGGGAGGATCATAGAGTCACGAATGGGCGGATCATAAAGTCACGAATGGGGGGATCATAAAGTCACGAATGGGAGGATCATAGAGTCACGAATGGGCGGATCATAAAGTCACGAATGGGGGGATCATAAAGTCACGAATGGGAGGATTATAAAGTCACGAATGGGGGGATTATAAAGTCACGAATGGGAGGATTATAAAGTCACGAATCATGAATGGGAGGATCATAAAGTCACGAATCATGAATGGGAGGATCATGAAGTCACGAATGGGAGGATTATAAAGCCACGAATCATGAATGGGAGGATCATAAAGCCACGAATCATGAATGGGGGGGGGGGGATCATAAAGTCACGAATCATGAATGGGATTGTTGTAAAGGCACTATTCTGGCCGCTGCAGTTTCCTGATGTGACGCGGACGTTGGTCGTTATAGAACGTATCGATTATCGATTACTGATGACTGTCAACTGGTTGTTGAGGCGTTGCCAGGGTCCTTGTGCATGTAGGGCAGGTGGGGTTAGTCAACGAGGATTATAGAAAGCTGTCAACAAATTTACATAACAAGATGGCTGTCAAGGGGAGTAATGCATGTGTCGATTGTTTGAGAGACCTGATAAACATTGTTTATTATTTGCTTTATGTGTCAAATTATGGAAATGAAAGCAGTGCAGCTGCTAACAGAATGTATGTTGAAATTGATTCGATCCTTTGTTGACTGTGTTAACTTGTATGGCCATACATATTTCATGACAGTTGGGCTGAAAGCTGCATGGGCCCGTTTTGTAAATATCTGTTGTGCAAATTGAAAACGGGCTCATTTAAATAAATTATTCCCTGGATTGTTTCCACAAGCCTGTTACCTACTTTTGTTACATTGTACCTAGGAACTTTTCCCGGCACTTTTGTTCTCGGCGAGAACCAACAATCGCTCCATCAAGCTTTGTTGTAGCTTCCATTGGCTTTATCATAACTTGATCTGCCATTGTTTTAGCTTGAATTGGCTTTGTTATGAATTGATCTGGCATTGTTTAATTTTCGGATGGGCTTTGGGGTATTTAAATCACATGTAAATAATCAATTACAACCTAAGTAGGCTAATGGTATGGAAAAAAAAGATAGGGAAAAGCAGCAGACATCCAGTACACAACGTGGCCCCAAGTTTCACGACATCCCAAGCAGGCTGATTTCAACTATTTATCATGCAAATTAATGATCAGCGCTTAGCTCAAGTGCTGTATAACTTAGTATAGTACACCGTACATACAAATTAAATATGTGCACCGAAAGGATTCGTCTACCATTGATTCACACAACAAAATTAAATTATATTTCCCTCCATAATTAATCTATTAGACATTGTGACGTCATGGCGTGAGCGTCCTGATATTTAACAAAACTGTTCAATTCAATTGAATACATAATATATCGTGGTACCTCGACATACGAGATTTTTTTTAGATACGAGTCGTCGAGAGATCGATGATTTGCTTTGAAATACGAGGAGCCGTATCAGCCATTTTGAGAAAACCAGTGACGAAAATTACGCGAAATGTAAACACACTTTATAAAAACAGTTTATTTATCTAGTTTTCTTTTATTTATTTTTTTGTATATAATATTCGTAATTTAAACATAGATTTCCTTATTCAAAAACACGTTACTTAAACAACTGGGATGGCATTTTGGTCGCTGAAACGGGTTCATGGCATTTCAAATAACCTCAATCGGGAAAAATGCTTTGAGATGTTTGATTTACGAGCAAGGTTAATGGACATTGTAAATTCGTATTACAAGGTACCACTGTATTTTGATCGTGTGGTTCAGATGATTTTGACGGCTAAACTATTGAATTTCTTGTATACTTCCCCTCCTCGTGTGTATTGAAAACAAAATTGTATTGCTACAGTACCTGGTGCTTCAGGGTTCTTGATTGAGGTCATGTTGCCCTGCATCTTAATGATCAGTTTGGCCTGACGATCTTTTTCTCTAGACATTCAAGGATTAGGAAAGTTCAAATATGCTGTCTACATAGTACGATTTTAAAGCTTGACATTACAAGGGGAAGTAAGTCTAATTAAACGTGTTTTGGATATTTCAATACAACATAATTGTAATAGTGTGATATATGGGGTAGTGTCTGGTGAATTACATTGTTATAGTGTGATATATGGGGTAGTGTCTGGTGAATTACATTGTTATAGTGTGATATATGGGGTAGTGTCTGGTGAATTACATTGTTATAGTGTGATATATGGGGTTGGAATAGGATTTAATATAGAGACTGCACTTAACTGGAAGGTTTGAAAGAAACTGCACTAATAGAAATGGGTCGAAATGAGGTACACGATTTGACAGACAGACAGACAGACAGACAGACATCTTGTAAAAATACCTTTGGTTGAAAGGGCGCACCCTGACGGCGACCTTGACTCTGTGGGTAAAGTGACACTGATGTTAGATTTATAAACAGTCGAAGGTGTACATTGTACGTGAAAACTGACACAATTACATTCAACCCGTGATTTAACAACATTCAGCAGAACATTGGCGGAAATATAGTGCATATATATATATATATATATATATATATATATATATATATATATATATATATATATATATATATATATATATACACATTTTATTAAAATATACGTATATACTTCGCATTTAGGCTCTGCGAGAAGGCGTTGAACCCAACCCAACAAAAATGTCACACTTCTGTCACACACACACACACACATATGTAAAAATATATGTATATATATGAGTATATATATATATATATATATATATATATATATATATATATATATATATATATATATATATATATATATATATATATATATATATATTTGTGTGTAAAAAATATATGTATATATATGAGTATATATATATATATATATATATATATATATATATATATATATATATATATTTGTGTGTGTGTGTGTGTGTGCAGACGTAAATGCTAACTGCAGACTACGATATTGCATTAGGACATAAGGCCTAGATATTCGAGAGGGTAATATTTTCTTTATCACGGGGGACATTAGAGATTCTCTTTATCACGGGGACATTAGAGATTTGCTTTGTTACAGGGACATTAGAGATTTGCTTTGTTACAGGGACATTAGAGATTTGCTTTGTTACAGGGACATTAGAGATTTGCTTTGTCACGGGAGAATTTTTTTTAAATACTCACGAGTCTTCGGGCATGTTGTGTGTTATCCTCCAACCCTAAGGTTCTGGTGTGTTATCCTCCAACCCTAAGGTTCTGGTGTGTTATCCTCCAACCCTAAGGTTCTGGTGTGTTATCCTCCAACCCTAAGGTTCTGGTGTGTTATCCTCCAACCCTAAGGTTCTGGTGTGTTATCCTCCAACCCTAAGGTTCTGGTGTGTTATCCTCCAACCCTAAGGTTCTGGTGTGTTATCCTCCAACCCTAAGGTTCTGGTGTGTTATCCTCCAATCCTAAGGTTCTGGTGTGTTATCCTCCAATCCTAGGACGGTGTGTTATCCTCCAACCCTAAGGTTCTAGTGTGTTATCCTTTAGTGAAAACCATCTACAACAAAACTCATCTTTATTAACACTTTGTACAGCTACACAATGTTGCCTAGATCCGAAACAAAATCAATCTCATTTTTTAAGTCAGTTACAAAAAGATCTAGAGACTACACAGAAGGCCCTAACACCAACAATTCTGCCGACGACAGTGGCGCGTGGCCCAGTTCCAGACCCAGAAATCTAGCCCCACCCCCGGGGAAAACAACAGGGCGCCATGACGCAGGCCGGTTGACAAGAATTCAATATCGACGCGATGGTTTCAGCTCAATACACCAGGGGATAAATCAATAGTTTTAACTGCAGATCCGTTTCCATCACTGTCGAAAGCTGTTTACTTGAAAACTGTGTGTTCCATACAAGTATTTAGGTTTACAATATCTATAGATCTACAATATCTATACTTGAATGGATGGTGGGGGAAAGAGAAGGGATTGGGGACGCTTAATTTGTTATTAACATAAATTTAAAATGTTAGATTTGAAACAGATTCACGGGAAACTTTTGAGGTTTTGAAATTATGGTGAACCATTAAAATCTATATATATAATTCTCTTCTTCGAGCCGTTAGAAAACAAGCTGCAAACGCTCTCCCTACCTCCCCACCCCTACATGGTTTTAGTGAGCTGTGTTCACTCTAAATGTTTACAAGCAGAGCCAACGATTTTAAACATAGAGGGGGGGGGGAGGGGGGGGGAAGGAAGGGGGAGGTTATGGTCCTTAACGAGCTACTTATAGTGTTTTAAAGAAATATTTTCAGTGGCAGCGTTGGTACTGTCGAATTCACAAATTATGAATTATTGAAAATTAGAAACAACTAAATAGCGGTGTATGTTATGCCGCGGGCCGGCTCGTACTCTTTAATACATTAATTTATGTGTGTAAATAAATTAGCCACGCCGAGACTATCAAGGTAATTAAAACACCCCTTATACTTTAAACCCACAATACAATGGGCTCCGTCTACAGGTTTCCATCTACAGGTTTCCATCTACAGGTTTCCGAGTACACGTTTCCATTTACAGGTTTCCGTCTACAGGTTTCCGTCTACAGGTTTCCGTCTACAGGTTTCCGTCTACAGGTTTTCGTCTACAGGTTTCCGTCTACAGGTTTCCGTCTACAGGTTTCCATCTACAGGTTTCCGTCTACAGGTTTCCATCTACAGTTTCAGCTGTCCACTGCGCCCTTTTAACATAGGTAGCTGTCCACTGTGCCCTTTTAACTTACTTTCAGCTGTCCACTGCGCCTTTTTAACACGTTCAGCTGTCCGTTGCGCCCTTTTAACATAGGTAGCTGGCCATTGTGCCCTTTTAACATGCGTTCGGCTTTTCGTTTTAAGATAGTTGTGCATCTTGTCCCGTTTCTCACTACAGCTATTCAGTACGTCAAATTAAGTTATTTTAATTGATTACTTTCATCTTTACTGTCAAGTACTTTACTTACATTTTATCTCAACTTCTATTTATTCATTGTTTTTTTTACTAAGGGATCATCCATAAATGACATCATGCTTTTTTGGCGATTTTTACCTACCCCCTCCCCTCCGTCACACATCGTCACAAAAAGCCAGACCCCCCCTAAAATGACGTCACACTTCAGCCTACAACCCCCCCCCCCCCCCCTCAAAATTGTAGTTGAATTTTTCTTAAAAAATCGATATTTTTCCAAAATTGTGTCTGAACTCTGTCGAAATAGAGTATTTTTTCAGTTTTCTAAAACGCGTAATAACGTCTAAAATTCCGTTTTCTAACATTGCTTTTTTATAATGCGTAGTGTGACGTCACATCATCTGAACCTCCCCCTACCAACACACTGTCTCAAAATTACGGACCCCTCCGAGTGTGACGTCATTTATGGACGACCTCTAAATAGCTTGTATGTCTCAATTAATGGGGAAAAAAAGAAGATAGGGCTCGTCCGGGATTTGAACCCGGGACCTCTCGCACCCTAAGCGAGAATCATACCCCTAGACCAACGAGCCGTTGCTTTCATGTGAACAACAATAGTATTTAAATAATTTATAACAGCTTATTCTCCTGGGGTTTATTTTTTAAGCTTTTGAAATAATTTTGATCTATTTCTTCTTGAACCATTTTGTAGGAAAATTCCTTTTTTAAAACGAATCTTAAAATAGTGACATATTACTATTGGTTTCATTTTATACAAGTTTTGTTATTATGGCCCCTTGATTCTTGATAATGGCGACGTCCTTCAACATATAAATTACTACACGACTGTACACGACTATACGATCTAAGAAATGTATTATTTTTAAACATGTTCTTATTTATTAGATATAGATCTATTAGCTTTTAGACAAGTGTAGATCTAAATGAATCATTAATATTTTCATAATTTTAATTTAGATCTAGATCTAGATCTAGCTTGGTCTCAAAATTCTCGGTAATCTATCGTTTTGGGTACGTAAAATCGCCCGCGATTTGTAATGTGAAAAACAGGTGACTCCTTAAATTTTAATAATTATTTCACATTTTGAGGAGGATTTATGTTTTAAAAAATTCAGAAATGTTTCCTTGATTCATTTATGTACCTGTTTTTAAACAATTGAATTAAAACTTTTCCGTAATAAATGAAGACTAGCGATGTTTCCAACAGATGCAACCATGCACATTTACTATAGCAGCCATCTTGTCTAAGTTTTATTTTTATAAGCTTTTAGCGCCAGATTCAGGGGGAAGCCACTCTATTTTACAAATGGCTGCTGTTTATATAGCAAATCTTGCTCTCAGACACTGCTGTTTAAAGTTAATTTCTGGCCTATATCGATATATTTAGCCATTGATTTAGGTTTATTATTCATTTATCTATAATATTTGACACAAAAGTATGACAATATACTTCTATTAAAGCCTTGACAATGAGGTAACGTTTTCGTACATAAATAGCCGCGGGCGATTTTACGTACCCAAAACGATAGATTACCAAATTCTCAAATAGTCAGACTCAATGGCATGGACACCAATGAGTTGACGAGTTGACGAAAATCCTTCCGTAATGTTGTTGACATGGAATAAAAATGTGCATTTTTAGATTAATTTTTTTTAGATTTAGGACCATAAAAATAATAAAAGATAAAATTTTATTAAAAACTTAAGCCTAAAATTCAGAAATTTAATATTTTTAGAATCAATGAATGCTATACGCCACTATTCACTATTATACGGTTATAAAATAGAGTCCTTTCATATGACGTCACGCCCGTTCGTGATACCTACGCCCGCCGCCACAGTGGTGTACACCAGACGTAAACACAATCAGCTGTTCGCCAGCGCTGGACGTGTTCACCAGCGCTGGACGCGTTCACTGTATGTAAAGAACCGCACCCGCGGAAAAGGAAAAATACGTTAAAAAACTTGAACTCTTAGGAATTGAAGATCCTTATACTGTTATTGACAGTTTCGTATAAATAAATATGTGGACAAACTTTCTAAATAAAAATACTGTTAGTAATACTGTTTACGTTTAGAGTTAAAGTAGCGGAATCTGATCAAATGCAGTTCTCGATACTTTGTTTCAGGTAAGGACAGTAAAATAATAAACTTCATTTTAATTATAAAAGATAACTATTAATAAAACAAATATGCTCGACCTTCACAAATACTAATAGTAAAAGACAAAGTCAAAAGTAATAGGCTAATAAGAATAATAAGATCTAATAGTAGGCCTAATACCTGGCTCCGCTGGGTAGACATAGAATCTAGAATCTACTTCTTTACTTAAATTTAATTACTTTAGATCTACATTCGATTCAAAATACACCCATAATAAATCAAAAGTAGTCATAATAGGCCTAATAAAGCATTTAATTGTCTCTAAGATCTAAAATCTCGCTCTATTATCTAATCATTTTTTTAGCAAACGAAATTTTCTGAAATTGAAATAGATTATATGACTAGACTTAGATCTAGAATCTGCTACTTAAATTAAATTGTAAAAACTTTATACAAGCATGTAGTTGATATTATTGTAGTAGAAGGCTTTAATAAATTACTAAGGCCTACCTACTTTGTTGTCTTTTTACAGCAATATGTATCTGATACTGGACTGAGTTTAATTAAATTCAAATTCATATCTAGTAATTGGTCTACTAAGTTTTTGTAGCCTAGTAGTACAATCTAGATCATACCAGCCAACAACAAATAACCACATTATTATTATTTGGTTAATGATTAGGCTAATTTTTTTTTTTAAATCCACTGTTTATAAAAGAAACAAATCAAGCTAGAAACATTATAAGTGAGATGGTTTAGAATAATAACAATGGACCCAGTCTACAATTGATACAATTGCAGGTCTACATAGGGCCTACAGTCTAGTAGTTTACAGTAGGCACCTAGTGTGTAGCTAGTATACTAGTGTGTAGCTGTCCAGAGTTAAGATTCTTAATGCCTTAATGCTTTCCCCTGATAAGCCATGTGTGCTATAAATGACATAACATGACACCGAGGTGAGAAGTGTTGAGGGGAGAGCAGTGGGACTTTCCCCTTTGTTCTCCCTGCTGGGCCCTGAGGGTCAAAATTATATAAGAAATACTATCTCTGTGGGGCTGGGTATCACGGAGGTGAGACATTTTCAGGGGAGGGCAGGGCAGACTCCTCTTTGGTTTTATTGTGGGCTAGATACAGGTGGGGGCAGCCATACGTCAGTATTAATGTGTCTGATTACTTCCCTGCTGGATTATAAGGGTCTTAAATTGTATAACATGCTACCCAGATTGGTTATTACCCATGGATTATATTAGCCGTTGTAGTGTGGGTTTTGTAGGAGTTAAGTGGTCTCACGTTTGCTACAGTAGATAACCTATAATATATTACTGCATTTGATCAGCTTCGTCTACTTAAACTCTAAACGCAAACGGTATTACTAGCAGTATTTTTATTTAGAAATTTCGGCCACATATTTATATTATCCACGAAACTGTCAATAACTGTATAAGGATCTTCAATTCCTAAGAGTTCAAGTTTTTTAACATATTTTTCCTTTTCCGCGGGCGCGATTCTTTACATACGGTGAACACGTCCAGCGCTGGTGAACACGTCCAGCGCTGGCGAACAGCTGATTGTGTTTACGTCTGATGTACACCACTGTGGCGGCGGGCGTAGGTATCACGTGATTTAGGTCACGTGTTTGCAAGGACTCTATACTGACTCTATACGAGTATGGCAGGAAACAGATTCAACTCTCAAACATCTACTTTTAGGGTCGATTTTCGCCAATTTTCAAAGTAACAAATATTGACATATTATATATCAATTTTGTTGCTTAACAATCGAGGAATTCAAAAATATAAAAATTAATAGCACTAGACATTTACATCACGTTCAAAATTTAGATTAACCACACTCACTCAAATGACATTTTTTTTTTACATCTAAATGTAGTAAGGTCTAAAATCCACGAAATTCACAAAATTAACAATATAATTACACAGAAATGTCACTTAGGCATAAATTTATTTGTAAATATGTCAAACTTTACAAAATATACCAGTTTATAGCTTATTTCTATAATTATTCTTGAAAAAAAAAAACGACCGCTATCCCCTTTAAAAAATGTTCAAAATTCTGGCTTTTAAAAACACTCTGGGGAAAAAAAAAATAACAGAGTTAAATATAGAAGGTCTATATAAAAAATATTATTAGTAAAATATGTCTATATGCCAATTTTTATTATAGTTGCAGCATTTACATGGCTAATTATAATTGTTTAGTACTTTATAAATTAATTTAAAGTTACGACTGTCTGTGGCCTCATTCAAATAGTGTGGTGTCAGTGAACAGGGTGTTAGTTAGGGCCTGATACGATTTCATTAGAATTGGTAATGAACAGAATGTATCATTAGAACTGGCCTATAAAAACAATGTTGATGATAGATGCAGTAGTTTTAATGCTACTTATAATAGATCAAAATGACAAACATAATTAAAACCTAAGAATCTGGAAGCGGTGACCTCATTTTACTGACACGTTTGTCAAATAGTTAGTAAAATCGATCTAGATCTAGAATCTACGTAATTTTGAAAATACGCTAGATCTAGAAGCAAAATCACTTTTAAAAACTAAAGTTAGTGATTAGTTCTGTAATGAAATTGAAATCCACAGCTAATATGTAAGTATCTTTTGATTTAAAAAAAAAATACGCGTAGTTCTAAGAAAAAAATTTCTATGGTGTACTCGATCCCTATCCCAAAACGTGTCAGCCATATCGCATGCGTATTCAGCTACTCAGCTGCTTATCAAATCTTCGAATTTTAAATTTATATAATAAAAGTAGGTCACCCTAAAAAAAAGAGTACAATGGCTCCCGTTTTCACGACAGCCGTCACTCGATTCATAATTTACATACAGAGTTATAAAGTTCTACTTTCTTTTGGCTATAGATTTGAAGAAATTTAAATTTGTTATTTCTCATGTGTTCCAACAATTGTACCTAATTTTAATAAACATTACATTAGTGAGGACTCGGTTCTTTTTAGGATTAGCCCTCGACACTATACAGACTATTGCGAAGAAACAGACTCGCGCGAATGTCGTGCGTAGGCTGGTTCAGTGGCGAAGGTTAGAAGCCAATTTCAGACGGAAAGTTTTTACTTTGAAATAATTACATTATCAATTAATTTCGATTTAAAACAAATGGCTTAAAGTCAAAAGTAAACTAACATTTAAAAACTTTGTTATTCGCAGTGTACTCAAGATTCTCGTGTTTTAAAGATAAGTCTAGTTTTACTACGTGTGCGTGCATGGTGCGAATACCGATTTTCCGCGACAGAAAATCATTAAAAATAAAAATAAAAGTATCTACGGCAAAATAATAATTATATTTTACAGAATTAAATAGATTTAACTTAACTGTTATTTAAATACATGCTTCGGAGTAAAAAAATACAGTTTTATATCCGTAAAAAATTAACTGAAATTCCCGCTTTCAGCGACGCCGATGTGTCGTAATTTTCGGCAGTCATTTTGTTCAAATTAAAGTAAAAAACGCATTCAAATATACTTTTTTTTACTTTCATAATTTACAGCAATCATTTCTATTGAAAAATCCATTAAAAAATAATAGTTATTTTTACAAAATATTATTTCTTACCTTATTAGTGCAGTACACGTACTTTCCAAGTAGATCCATTCCGTCTAGATTTGCATACTTCGCATCCTTCGCCGCGGCACAAAATGTCATAAAAAACGAATTCCACAAAAATGTTGCTAACGAAGCTTGTAAAAACATAGCTCTATTTATTAGTATAAACAAAATCCCCGAACGATGTCTGGTTAGAAAGTTTATGAACAGCGAAGACCGAATATGCATTTTGCGGTACCAATCTGTTTCCTGCCGTATCCAGATCCAGAGAAAATAATTTGTTGAGTTTAACTTAGGCCCTAGTTTAAAAAAGGCTACATTTCTAGATCTAGGGCCTAGATCTAGATCTATTTATTTTTCATCAAGCCTAAGTTATAACCCGATGTTTCACTTTCGTAAGACAAACATTGATTGGCTGTCAAGGAACTCTGTGATCGATTTCTGACAGCCCCACTTTATAGTTATTTTGTTTACAAAACTTTGCAGATCAAGTTTTTAAATAACAATGCAAATTTAAGCACCATGACCTAGTTTTTCTATTTTAAGCTTGCAATGTGTACAATAAAATTTATGGCGGCCTATCGAATAGCAGGATGCCATTGTTTATGTCGCCATTTCATGTGAAAACCAAATTGTTTTGCTTTTTTTTTATATTTTTATTTAGTTACCGAAAATATTAAAAACATCAAATACATCCAATCTTAAGTAAAGTCCGAAAAAAACCAGACAGACAGGATTTTATAACCATATTAATTGTAACTACGCCGTGCAAGATTTAAAAATTAATTTATGGACCTCTCAAATACCTTTGAGACTTTTCTCGCTGGTGTCCATTGTCAATAGGAATCTACTTCTAGTCTAGTTTAGACTCGTAGAGGCGGAAAGAAAAGTAGTTAAGTTGATCTAGATCTAAAAATCTAGATATCTAGATCTAGTACCGTCAGTACCGTGACTAAGTTAAAGTTTGAAGGTGTAGGACACACACACCAGTGTTCTGTAGAGTAGGTAGGCCTACTGGATCTAGATCTAGAATACTAGATCTAGCTAGATCTAGAAATCTAGTACTAAGAAGACTTACTAGAATCTATATCTAGGCACCCCAAATTTACAATTTTCAACACATACACAGTGTACACAACACACTACACACTTGTCCTACACACACAGACCCAGTGACAGTAGTCAAGTAGTCACTGACTGAATTAGATCTAGAAATACTAAATAGTAAATACTTAGGCCTACTATAGTAACTAGGCCTATACGTATATACTACTATAACTATATATGGTAATCTATCGTTTTAGGTACGTAAAATTGGCCGCTGCTAGTAATGTACGAAAAAGGTACATCATTGTCAAGGTAGACTGAAGACTCAGTGTAGTCTGTAGTGAGTAGTTACTCTGTATGCGGAAATCAATAGTTTTAGGTATGTAAAATCGCCCGCAACTAGTAATGTGAAAATCAGGTGACTCCTTAAATTTTAATAATTATTTCACATTTTGAAGAGGATTTCATGTTTTGAAAAATACAAAAATGTTTCCTTGTTTTATTTATGTACCTGTTTTAAAAAAAATGAATTAAAACTTTTTAGCAATAAATGTAATGAAGACTAGCGATGTTTCCAACAGATGCAACCATGCTCATTTACTATAGCAGCCATCTTGTTTATCATTTTTTATTGTTAACTTATAGCGCAAGATTCAGATGGCCGCTTTTTATATAGCAAATCCTGCTCGCAAACACTGCTGTTTAAAGTTAATTTCTTGCCTATATTGATATATTTAATATTTAGCCATTAATTTAGGATTATTATTCATTAATCTATAATATTTGACACAAATATATTACAATATACTTCTATTAAAGCCTTGACAATGATGTACCTTTTTCGTACATTACTAGCAGCGGCCGATTTTATGTACCTAAAACGATAGATTACCGTATATAGTTATAGTCATATATACGTATAGGCCTAGTTACTATAGTAGGCCTAAGTATTTACTATTTATTATTTCTAGATCTAATTCAGTCAGTGACTACTGTGTCTGTGTGTGTGTAGGACAAGTGTGTAGTGTGTTGTGTACACTGTGTACTTGTTGAAAATTGTAAATTTGGGGTGTTTATTGATGTGGGTTGTTTTTCTTTTTTATGTATCATATTAATAAGCGTTAAAATTATTAAAAATACTATAACATAATTTACACAGCAACCTCAACTTTTGTAATGATTTTAGTTAAATATGTTCTAGAAATTTTAAAAAGAAATTTAGGCACATCATTTTGTGGGCAGTACAGGTGGTTGACCTGTTGTTGCAATGAGTTGAGGGCTGCAAGTAACATTAAATACATCTTTATGCCATTTTGCGCTAATTTAAGTATTTAAAAAACGCAATGAAAACCTAGAAGGTTGGAACATTCTTTTACATTTTATTAAATATTATATGAATAATATATAATATTTACGTGTGTTATAAATATTATGTATAATTTGTATACAGCATACACACAATTCATTTCCTTTAGCTGATATGAACTTTCTAACTATTTAATACATAAAAGTGTAAATAAATTCCATGCCAATATACATTTATGAATTTTTTTCCTGTGACTTTTTTCCTACAATCGTAGCCATTGTGCCAATGATTTAACAATAAATTATCTAAAAATTAGAGATCATGCAAGAATTTAGAAATTTTATTGGAGTGCCAGCAACTGAGCCTTGAAATAATGTCATGAATAATAGGTCTAAGAGACAAAGACTAAAATATTACCCACTTGCTACCCACCCCAACACACACAGTAGAGAAGTTATAAATTTTGAAAGTGTGTGCTTAAAACTCAAGAGTTGTAAATTTATAGTTACATTTTGCGATCAGCTGAGTGCTAGGCAGGATGCGCTTACTAAGCTCTGATGCATGTGCCCTCATCTGAAAATGCAGAAATGTCGAATGTTTTCGCTCAGTGAGCAAAAACAACTTAGCCCAGATCACTAAAAAAGGGGCATGGAATAAAATTTATTTAAGTAAATAGCATGTATTTTCTTTTCAGATTTGAGCAAGTTAAAAATGTTATCAAGGACAGTTGGAGGATTACAAAAGATTTTAAAGTGTGTCCCTGACTTGGCAGTAAACAGTTATGTAGGAATGAGACATGCTTTACCAAAGTCTATGACAGTATCCAGCATACAAAAAGCAGATTTTTCTTCTTACATGTACCCAAATAATACAGCACTAGTTTCACATACTGATTGTCATAGACACAATGGGTCTCTTTTGAACTTTGGAAGCTCCTTTGAAAGACCCATTTTGTCTTCTATTACAAGCCAGTCTTTAATTCAAGTGCGAGGCTTCAAGATTGTTCTACGACCACGCTTAATTTGTGATGGCTGTTATTTTGCTTGGCATCATGGTAGGAAACATGTTGAATGTAGTGACCATCCTAGGCACAAGCAAATAAAGAAACTTAGTGATAGAAAAGTTTGGAAAGAAGATTATTCCAAGGGTAAATTTGTGACGGCTATGGACTGGAACAGACGAATTCATAGACAGTTTGACAGGAATGTAGACAGAACAGTTTTGTCACACAACTGGCTTGCTGGAAAGCTAGGTACAGAATTGTAGTACAGTTGTGCTTTACTTTTTTTTTAATACATTGTATCACAGTCTAAATAAATTGTTTGTTTACTTGTTAGTTTGAAATGTTTCTTTTCAAATTCTGTTGTTTTTAATTTATTACCAGCAAGAAGAATATAAACCAAAACTACAAATTATCTTTTAAGGACATTATTATTGGGTGACCTATGTAGTATTTGGTGAGTTAAAACAAAAAAGTACCATTTTTAATTTACCATATTATACAATTTAATACAAATAAAAATGAGCTTAACTACAGAGTGCAAAATTATTTCAAAAAATAAATCTTGTATACATACATCTTGCAAAAGTTTTTCAGTCAGTAAAAATAAGTTCCAACAAACACAGGATCATGCAGTACTAATTTTGTAATTTAAAAAAATGTTCAAACTACATGTACTTGAGCTAATGTGTAAAAAGTAACAGTTCTCAAGTTATTCAGCCATTCAATCAGAAAGAGCTTCCACTTGAGGGAAACTTCGTTTTCTGATGGTTACCCCATAATTTAACATGAAAATGAAAAATAAAATCCCTGTGCTCATTTAATCACTCTATAATCTGTGAGTAGGGGTTCAAACATTGTCTGTCTTGCATGTCATAAATAGAATAATAACATTCTGTGTAAGAAAAGACTGAACATTATAAAAATCTGTTAAAATTTTATATTTGGAGTTTATAAAACAAAAATCAGTAAAAGCTGATGTTTTTTCTTTAAAAAATTATTGGTTAGGCTATGTATTTAAGGGACTGCGTGGTCAAGTAGTGGAGTTCTTGTAACCCTGTTTAATCCATAAGATGTCCATGTATCCACCAAGCTCTGATAGGTACCTGACTTGCATTAGGGAAAGTAAAAGCAGCGGAGGTTGCTGAAATAGGTGAACTCTACTTCACCTGACACAAAGACTGGAGGGCTCTTCACTGTTGTTTTCATGTGTATTAATTGTTGGCACCCACTGTTCTGTAACGTAGCAGTGAAAACCTTTTCAATAGTCCTTTCTTTTGAATTTTAAAAGCTATTTGAGGACAGCCGATAGCCAGACAAAGGCAGAAATGATTTTTTAAGATTTCACAATTTGTTACACAATTGTTAAGTTAAAATCTTGCATAGCATGTCACAGGTTTTCACCCTTTGTAAATGAAAATTAACTTCACTAGTTTGCAATAGTTTACATTAATAAATAATGAACAAATATATCTAAAAGAAAATTAACCAGAGAATTTTGTGTGATTGTTCAAAGTTATAAAGGTAAATTCTATCTGTATAATCAACAATTTTTAAATTTAGATATTTTGATAACAAAAAATAAAATATATTTGTAAGCATTGTGTACAACCATTTTGAATGATGGATCAACAAAGGGACAATATTATAATTATAGTCTAGAAGTTGCTCCTCCAGCCACTACAATGGTCTCCCCTGTCATAAATTTGGAATCATCAGAAACTAGAAAGGAAACAGCACCTGAACAGTCCTCAGGTTCACCAAGTCTGTAAAAAGATGGATATCATGCTTATTTCAATAACCTACATTAAGTTCAGGCATAACTACTCAATTACGTAGATGTAAAATTCATACTATACTTCTAGCTTTCCATTGTTTAAAGCAGCCATTTGTATAATCACCTATTAAACATGTCAATGAAATGTAAACATGTTTAGTACACATACCTGCCCATTGGAATATTGATTTCTGCCTGCATTTTTGCACTTTCGTTACTTGTTAGCTGTAATATGTGTATGGTTATAAATAAATTGATAAAAAAACTTCATAGCATCTTTATAACAAGCAGAATTGAACCAGTTACATAAACATTCATGTTTCTTTGACCAAGGCAAATAAAAGGATAATGAGGTCAGCACATGCCCAACAGTTTAACTTTCCCCAATGTTAGGTACCCATTAGAGCTGGGTAGATTGAGAGATCTGAACTTGAGACAGTCACAGGATTTATGGCCTGGCCATACTGCCCCTGAAACAAGTGAATTTTACTTCATCTGCCCCATTGATGATCATCATGGCTGAAATTGTAGCTTTACTGTTTTGACATTAATATTTACAGCAGCATGTTAGCAAATAGATTGAAACACTTAAAGCACTGAGCAAGAAACTAAAATAAAACTACTTACACCACTGTAACTGTAAGCAAGAAAATTGAACATAATTATTTACAGCACTATAAAATAAGCAAGAAAATTGAATAGAACTACTTACAGCACTACTGAACTTTGTTTTGATAATGCCTGGAGCCAAGCCATTTATTCTGATGTTCTGTTTAGCCAGTTCTGGAGATAAGGCTTTAACAATACCAAGTAGTGCTGTCTTTGTTATACTATACACACCAATCAGCTGATATTTATTAGGAACAGATATTTAAAGTTACACCAAGGATAACAGTGTAATTGATTTTTTTACACATTTAAAATCATAACTTTATTTTTATTTGAAAAAGTGGTGGGTATCTGTTATTTATATGCTAATACTTCAAGTTATTTATACATATTTTTCAAGATAATCATAAAGAAATATCAACTTACCTCAAAAGGGACATAACCAGCTATTGATGTAATTAGGACTATTGATCCAGATCTAAAATAGTATTTGTTTAGACATATCTTCACTTGATGAATTACTTATATTTATAATAAAAATAGTTCCAATTAAATATTCTAATTTACACATTATGAGTAAACTAGAAAGAAAAGAGTAAACATCCTAATTATAAAATGATATTTTTTAAAAACTATCATACATGTAAATTTTTATTTTTAACTTGATAAAATGTTAGAACCAGTTAAACTCAGACTGTGTTGGTGTATGTAACCAGACTTAGGCAGACTCACCCTCTTTTCACCATTTCAGGCACAGCTTCTTGACACAGCATAAAAGAGGACTTCACATTGATGTCAAACATCTAAGATAAATAAGGATCTTTACATTCTTGTTCTGTTTTTGTAAACTAAAAAGTAAACTTTCAAGCATAAAAGATAAAAAAAATTTATGAGTGTAACAAATACTGCTAATGTTAGTGAATAAATAAACTTTTGATATTCTGGTTTATGGCCTTTAGACAAAAGGTTTATTCACAGTCAAGTCCAAATTTGTCTATCTGTGTAATAATAACCAATGTACCTAAAGTAAACATTAAACTTATATAAATTTTAAAACATTGAAGTAAACCAGGTAAGTTTGTCAACTGATGTAAAAACCTAAAATTAAATGTAAACCAACTAACCTTGTCAAATGATTCTTCTGGTGTCTAGAGAAATATAAAATTTTAAAACAACATTATCATCCTAAATCAAAAATTTATTTGAAGCTTTGAAACATAAACTGTTTGTGATGTATATACATATTTTAAGAGATAACTCGTTAATCTAACAAGACACGAAATCAATAAAACTATTGTTCTGTATTCCACAAAATAAAGGCATCTGCATATAGTATGCTTTTTAATTTGTGTAAATGAAGATTTCATATGACATTAAAAAACCATTTTTAAAAAACAATATTCTTACCAGCAAAGTGGGTCCAAAATAGGTGCTAACAGCAGCATTTGATACAAGAATATCAATGCCACCATACTTGGAAACAGTCTAGACAAAGATTTATAATTAATCAGTCATTTAAAAAAAATTAAAACAATTCTTAAAATTCAGTTTATATTATTTAGTTTCCAACATGTTAAATAAGTCATAGAAACAATTTCTCCAAGGTAATAATTTTGTTCACTACATAAAATAAAACGACAAGCACATTACTTCTTTAAACAAACGCTGACGATCTTCCTTCTTTCCTACATGACACACCATTCCTTCCACATTAAGGTTTTCTTTTCTCAGAGCAGCAAGAGCCTTTTCAACATTTTGTTGTTTACGGCTGCTAATCATGACCTTGGCACCATCCTGACCAAGCCTTCGAGCAATAGCAAAACCAATTCTGCAAAGAGAGTCAGTAAATTAATATATAGCTTGTAGTGTTTATTAGATAATTTATATTTCTTATGCTCATCATTTTTCCAACATCATTAGACAATTTTTCCATATATATATATATATATATATATATATATATATATATATATATATATATATCTATATATATATATATATATATATATATATATATATATATATATATATATACACACACATGTATAGATAGATAAATACATAAAATATAGCTTGACGATTTCAACAATGTAAAACTGTTGATTAATGACACACTGCTATATATAGCCAACATTTTATTGTAAGACTGTTTTTTTTTTTTTTGAGGGGTTATAAAACACTCAGTAACATTCTCTGTTGATGTCATATTAAAGTTAATATTAATATGAATTTAAACGAAAAAATATTATTAATACCCTTCAGTTGAAGCTGTTACTATCGCAACTTTTCCTGCTAGCTTAGCCACTGCAGATGCCATTTAATAAGAATCTATATTTGATATCTATACTGCAAAAGATAAATTAAGACATAATAATAATTTAATATGTGACTATGGTAATGTGTATAGTTATATATAGTCTAAATACGAAACGTAATCTGTAAAAAATAAAAATAGACCAACTTAAAATATAAATAAACTTAGGTCTATGCCCTATTATACTTAATAGTGCCCAAATACTATATATTATATATATAGTTATATAGATCTATATATAGTGAAATAGAATAGATCTGAATAGTGAATAGATCTACTAATCTACTAAATATAATAATAATATGAAATAATTACTAATTAGGCCTACATAATTATTAATTAATTAGTATAATAATTAGACAAGACTAATAATTATTACATAATTAAGTTTATTAGTATATTATTAAGTATTAGTAAGACTCAGACTAGCAGTAACACTACAACTACAGAGAGAGTCTATAGTCTATAGTATCTATACGTCCTACACTGTCTTTAGTTGACTCAAGTTTACTGTACTCAACTGTGTTGATGTATGAGTGTCTGTAGTCTGTAATGTAGTACACTACAGACACTCTCATACAACATCATAAGTATAGAGTATAGTAGTATAGTATAGTATAGTATAGTAGTCTACTAGTAACTAGAGAGTAGAGTAGGGCCTACGCCCTACAGTACAGCCCTACCTACAGTATTACGTACATTAAGTGAACTAAAGAAAGATGCTGCTAAAGACAGTTCACGACTAGGATCTAGATCTCTAGATCTAAATAAAATATTTACGTAAGGTTTTACTATTCAAGTAGAGTAATTTTAGATCTAGAATTCTGGATTCTAGTAGATTTTGTTTTTTTTTACTCTGCGAAAAGGGTAAAAATTAAAAACCGAAGTGAAAGTAGACTTGTTGAACCTTGAACAGGTCAAAGTTCGGATTGCCACTTCATTTGTTTTGTTTCGCAACACTGCCACTTCTGTTTTTAAAAAAAATATCTTTAGTATCTATCTGTATATATAATTCTCTTCTGGGAGACGCTAGAAAACAAGCTGCAAGCGCGCTCCCTACCACCCCCACACCTACATGGTCTGGTGAGCTGTGGTTCACGCTAAATGTTTACAAGCAGAGCCGGTTTTAGTGACGACAGATAATTTAGTTTGAAACTATTTTAAACGTAGGGAGAGGGGGGGGGGGGGGGGACTAAGTGGAGTTTACTCCAACGGAGGGGGGGAGGGGGGGGGTAATCGTCCTTAACGAGGTACTTAAAGTGTTTTAAAGAAATATTTTCAGTGGCATCGTTGGTACTGTCGAATTCACAAATTATGAATTACTGAAAAGAAGAAAAAACAACAACTAAATAGAGGCGTATGATATGCCGCGGGTCGGCACGTACTACTGAAAACAAGTAGGTAACTAGCCTAGCGTACCCGTAATGTAGCCCAGCGCTAGCGCGTTGCCGTGATCTCAGAAGAAAAGAAATTCAAGGACATTCGATATGATTATATGATCACATTCAATTTTACCAAAACCAATGAGATCGATATATTTTTGATGCGTGACGTTATCTTCTGTCCATACCTAGGATTATCGTTGTTTTAGTTTCTCCTTCTTCTGTGTTCTTAATTTAGTTTATGGTGGAGGATTTAACAAGTCCAACTTCGTGTATGAACTTCGTGTATGAACTGGACTGTGGTCTCCAGCAGTTTCTTCCAGGCATCTCTTCCCCCAAAAGAAAGTCTACCCCCCCCCCCCCCCCCGAACGAGATAGAATTTATATAGTAAACACTAAACATACTTTTACTAGTGTCCGCCCCCCCCCCCCCTGGAGAAAAAAGTCTGAAGGAAACACTGGTCTCCAGATCCGCGGGTGCCCCTTACTGTTTTTCCTTTAGTGGGTTGTATAGTTATTCTAGTAATATTGCATTAAAAGAAAACATACCATATTTTGAAAAGCTCTAGAAGCAACGCTGACATATGAATAGTGCATCTAATTCTAGATCTCTATAATATACCGAAGAGGAAGGGAGGGTGGTGTCGAATTCACAAATTATGAATTACTGAAAAGTAGAAAAATAAAACAACTAAATTGAGGCGTATGCTACGACGTGGGTCGGCTCGTAATTGTAATTTACTAATTGAGGTCTCCAATAGTTGCGTAGCCTAGACTTATTCAACCTATATACAGTAAATAATGTTTTGGAAAAAATAGGCTACTCAGAAAGAAACCAGATCTTCAGTCAGTTATGAAATACCAAGCAGCCTTCTTCATCAAGGGGATATGAAGTTTATGGTGGAATCAATCAGCCAGTAAGAGATTTAAAAAAAGTCTAGTGACAATTTAAGCGCAATTTCCTTATTTTATCCATAACAATTTTTAATTTTTTGTAAATATCATCCTATAAATATAAACTCCTACACGATGCTCAGTTTAAATCATCCTAGGCCTACAAGTTTAAATGTTCTTAATTAATTTTTTGTGACCGAACGAAAGGATATTTTTGAAAACTTTCTTCGGCAATATTGGTCTAAATTATGGCAGGAATCGATTGGTAAATGTTTCAAGTCGCTATAATAAGTGGTCTGGTTGCCGAGATATGGAGCAAAAACTGCATTTGTTCGAGGTTTTTTGGCTTTTCCGGGAAATCCAGGAAGGAATTCCGGGAATGTGTTTGGCCCACAATCATCCTTGGAACTTGCTTAACATATTTGCTTTGGAACTAGTCCTCGATATTGCTTCGTTGAGGAGGAGATACGACTTAAAGGCTGCGGACACACATCCATCCATCCAGACATGACGAGTTATTAAACGCAATTTTTGCCAGTATGGAAATTGCGCTAAAAATCGTCACAAAAAGCCAGACCCCCCCCCCCCTAAAATGACGTCACACCTCAGCCTACAACCCCCCTCAAAATTACAGCTGAATTTTTCTTAAAACATCGATATTTTTCTAAAATCTTGTCTGAACTCTGTCAAAATAGAGTATTTTAATAAATTCCTATTGCAATTTATTAAAACAGTTTTCTAAAGCGCAAAAAAAAAAAAAAAAACCGTCTAAAATTCGTTTACTAACATTGCTTTTTTAAATGAAAAAGTGTGACGTCGCACCATCTGACCCCCCCCCCCTCCCCCTCATCACACAGCGTCACAAAAGTTACGGACCCCCCTCCCCCTATTATACTAGTGTGACGTCATTTATGGACGACCCCATAGTCGAGAAAATTGAGTCTGCAACAACATGACACCGTGAAGGGGTCAC
Source organism: Physella acuta (assembly GCF_028476545.2). Classification (NCBI taxonomy): domain Eukaryota; kingdom Metazoa; phylum Mollusca; class Gastropoda; family Physidae; genus Physella; species Physella acuta. Next base: position 611,485 of record NW_026731685.1, on the reverse strand, counting down.
TATGAGGTCATAGTAGTCTAGATTTCAGTACGCCTGTTTAATACGTCATAGCATAAACTGTGATGTAACTTGTATTTCCCCCTACCCCCAGCCAAGCAGTAACAACTACGTACTTGGGGTCAGTGTTTCTTCCAGACTTTTTTCTCCGGGGGGGGGGGGGGGGCACTTGAAATTTTCGGGGGGGGGGCGGTAGACTTTCTTCGGGGGGGGGGGCGGACACTGTTAAAAGTATATATTTTCTATATAAATTATATAAATTTCATTTCGTTCGGGGGGGGGGGGGGGGCGATAAAATGTTTCAGGGGAGATGCCTGGAAGAAACCCTGCTTGTTGGGGTCACGGTGAGTTCACACAAGTGACAGTAGTTTCAAAGAGGGTTTGTCTAGCCCTAATCGTCAGCAATAGCAAAGATTTCTAATACTGTTTAGCAGTGTTTCACGGAAATGGGAATAAAAATACAGATAGATTAATTATACCTAAACTACCACTCATACATCTCCCCCATAATTTTTTGTTATGACTGACTGCCTGTTTACTCAGACAAATGTAACGAAAAATAGCGGGTAAACTCGAGGTCTAACATTGCTGAGTGCAATCGTTCTTTCAGAAATGTCGTAACACATTCACACGGTCAGCCAGCAAACAAAATACCTCTTCCCCCCTCCCCTCCCAGTGATGTAGTAACTGAGCAATCGGGTTTATTCTGTGATCCATCAAAAAAACGTCACAACGTAGTGTATGACGGTAGCGCTTGAACAAAAATTGGAGTAAATTCACTAAAGAATAGCCTTTTTGTTAGTTGGAAAATATGGACTTCGTGGTCAAGTTTTGTTTCTAAAACTAGATTCCAGACTTATTAAAACTCCGGCCCAAAAAATAGCGATTTCCCAGACTTTTTAAAGTCTGAAATTCACCTTTTCCCCTTTCCAGACTCCGTAGTAACCCTGTTTGTAAAATTAAAAAACAAAGCAGTTTTGAAGGTAAACATGTCATTTGTATAGGTCAGGACCCTTCATATGGGAGCTATTGGCAAGAGCTTTCAAAACATTTCAGTACACCATGTCAAATCATTGTGGAATGTTCATTCAACTATACTGTTCTATAATCAAATCTGTTAGTAAATCAGGTTGATTAACTTTTAACAAGTTACTTGGGTAAAACACTTCATAGCATCTGATAGGTTTTACAATGGGGTCAAAGAATTCTGATTTGATGTAATTATAAGCAGCCATAAGCCCTGTTACTTGTACAGTTGTAGTCAAAGAAAAATGTGCATTCCTAAAAATCCTTTTTACTTTTAATTGTTGAATTTGTCTGATTTCATGCTAAAAAAAAAAATTGTATTTTTGTAGTAAAATGTGCTTAACTTCCCCTTACAGAAAATTGTGCAGTTGTTTCCAAACTTGCCATCATTCTTTTGTTTTAACTAATCAGCATGAACACAGAAATAAACTGACAACAGATTTTCAGATCAGAATATTTATTTAAAAATAAATCATTGTCTTGTCTATACTAGTATAGAAAGTGCTGTTCACTCATCCAATGTCTCAGGTGACAGCAGACGAGTTTGTTCAATATTTTGTGTTATCACAGGCGCCTGCTGCAAGGTGCTGTCATGGAGGAGAACTCCAAATTCCATTCCTCCAGACAACACTAAGGGGGTTTCTTCCACTTCATCCTGGTGACTTTCAGCATGGCCCAAAGCTTCGGTTAAATTAGCAAATGCTGCCTGACAAGCTCCACACTTGTAGCTTGTCTCTTCTTCCTCTCCACCAGCCTCACCTTTGACCTGAGCTAGGTCTTCTGGGGTTGTTTTGGGTATTTCAACATTTTCCTGAATACAAGATGCGTCGATTTGAACAGGTGGTTGCTTTTCAATAACCGGCTCTGTGGCTTTACTAGCAGCTAGTAAATTAGAAATCACATGACTTTCCAAATGTTTAACCATGACATGTCTATGATGGGTCTGAAGGCCGCAAGCTCCACATACAAAAACAGCTTGTTCTCTGTGGGTCATTGTATGAATCTGCAGGGAGGTAACACTCTCAAAGAATTCAAAACACTCGCCGCAGTAGCACAAGCCTACTTTATTGTTGTTGATTTCATCTTGTGTGTGGGAGTCTATATGTTTAAGTAGCTGGTTTCTCACACGAAAAGTTTCCCCACACGTCCCACAGCCCAGAGGTTTTGGGGCTCTATGGAAAGTACTCATGTGAGTCTCCACTGCTTTACGAGAGGTGAATTCCTCACAACAAACTCCACACATATAGCCTGAGTCACCCAGCACATGAACTTCTTCTATGTGTGCCCTCAGTGATCTGGTTTTTTTCACGTCAAACTGCATGCCACAAAAATGGCAAGCTAACTGACTAATGAGCCCTGCTCTTTCATTGGCTGTTACCATAGCAATTTCAGCAGGAGTCAAATCTGCTTCTTCTAAATCTTCAATCACAGCTGCCATGTTTTGCTTCTTACACAATTTTTTAAATCTGAAAAATTAAAAATAAATGAATTAATATATTTACTTTTAAGTAATTTAAAAAGCCATACCATATCCTTACGACTATAGTATTGTACTAATTATAAATAATCATACTTCAGCCAGATCCCCATCAGTAAAAGTAAAGACTGATGTATTTTTAAAAATTAGCAATACTAGCTACTCATCAGTGGGCATGCCTCATTGTAAAGAACCAAATTATTTTACATTTGTGGGACAGTAATGCCGGGTGACAGAGAGTATGAATGCCAACGATTAAGCCTTGGATTAGGATCTAGGGCTCAAGTTTGTAAAATCTCCTTAAACCAATCCACCCAGCCCTGATTGTTGCCTGACTATGGATAGGGAAAGTAGAGGAAGCTGGGCATTGAACTTACCACACTCTGTCATATTTTATGCTCGCCACATAGTTTGGAAAATAAAAACATACACATATTTGAATTAACAACTACCTAAATAAACCACATATTTTCGTATTACAAATTAAAATATTAATAGAAAATACGGATATTTAGAATCCACACTTTGAATCCCGGACAGATCGTCCCCCCAGCGTGGTCATAAACAATTCCATCTCAATATAATTTTTGTTTTTGAAAACCATGGTCTTTTTAAAGATATTATTAAATAATAAATATTAACTGAGCAGGGTCAACATTACTAGGAATAGAAATCTGGCGTTCCAGATTCTGAGCAACACAAGTTTAAAGTCAGGCTAATATTATAAATAATAAATGACTTCTATAACTAAGTGTTTGCAAGAACAAAGCAGATCTAATCTATGATTATTCATTCACGATTCCCGTCTAGTGAATGCAGGTCTATGGAATCTGATAAATGTTTAAAGAACTGCAAATTAATTAAAATAAAAAATTTACAAGTAGTAAAAACACTAAATAAAAGACATTTAGTCAATTTTCTTTAGTAAAAGTAACACAACTGTTGATCACACTATCCCTGGCCTTTATATGCCCAGGTCATACAAAACATGTGATGTCTAATTTACTCACCCTAATAAATGGACCTTCATGTTTAAAAAGGGAACTCCACTCTTAAAAGAGTTCAGTTAGGGCCTATAGATTTATAATAATTTATATAGATCATGTGTTTTTGTGTATCCTAAAGTAATTAAAGTAAATTATAAAAAAACCTGACTGTTTTTAATATTTTAGCTAACTAAATAATTTTTTTTTGAAAAGCCATGGACATGGTTGTTTTTATTTTTTCATTATGGCATATATAATATATTTAAATATATATATAGTATTATATAATATATAGTATATAGGCTAACTTGACTATGCCATCTGCCTTAAAAGTTTTGAGTACACATGTCATTACTTCATTACTTCAAGAGGGGATCACAGAAGATAGATTTTACAGAGACCATGCATAATAATACATTTTAAATTTTAAAAAAAGGCATAATTTCTCCACTCCTAGAGTCTAGTCTAGACTAGAATCTAAGATTCTAAATTCTAAGTCTAAAGTCTAAGAATAGATCTTGTTTACTTGTTTAGATCAGAATCAGATCAAAGTTCAAAGAGAATCACACTCTAACGTCTAACTCTAATTGCTTTATATTATATTGCTAATGTTTGGTACTAGATCTAGATCCAATATTACTAAATATAGCTCTAGACTACTTAGAAATAGATCTAGATTCTATATCTAAATCTACCTGTTGACAACTCTGTACTGAACGATCCATGATTTAATCTATTTTTATTTTTTAATGAAATGGTTTCTTCTTTGTTTACTTTCCGCCGGATATGACCTTAAAATATACCTTATGCCAGGCAGGTGCTGCGGCACAGCTGCCACTTCGTAACCAAACAAAAGGATAACGTATTCCACCCAAACAAGGAAGGCTACACGAGCAATGCTTTGTCCTGATCTAAAATTGATCTTGAGTTGGCGTGTGTAAGGTTATTTTGCCGTTATAGTTCATTCGGTGAAGAAGCGTGTCGTTGTATGTTGATTGTTGACTTCACTTTCATTCTGTCGTCGTTGGTCTTTCCGTGTTCAGTGTTCTTATTTTATATTTTTTAATAGACACAACGATCTCTAGTCTCTTAGATCTCGGGTCTAGTGAAGTGACACTTGCTGCATGACTAGTGGAAACCTATTTACTATTTTTAAATCTAGACCTAGAGTGATATCTAGATTCTTAGTATTCTTAGTATTCTAGATTTAGATCTATGTCATATAGATCTATGACATATGAACACAAAACAAGTGTCTCAAAATTTAATATTATTGTTACTTGTTACTGCTACAAAAGATTAGTGCAGAATCAGATAAGCTTATTGTGAATAATTCAATATTGAATATATTGATCATAGTTTATTAGATCTAAGAGTGCTAAGACTCTAAGTTAGTTGATCTGATTGTTTCATATAATTAAAGTAGAAATTGTTCCTAAAAATTAGTAAGTCATTGTGTATTTTATTAAGAATTTAAAATATTTTTATTTGGAATGCCTAAGCCTTAGTTAATAATAGTTAGGGGTATACAGTATACACTATAATAAGTATAATTATAATAGGCCTACTTATAATTTAATATAAAGTAAAGTGATAGAAGTAGAGTAGAGGTCTTAAATATTTTTGGCAATTTTATAATTTATGCCTACTAACACTAATAATACTATTGAGTATTGGCTATTGGTAGACCTACAACTTACAAGTATAGCCACCTTCATGTTATATTTGTCATTCATTCATTAAGAGTAAGATAGGCCTAAAAACTATTGTTTATTTATTCATAAATTTAGTCGTTAGGCTTTGCTTTAATTATTAGCTACTTAAATAGTTTAGCTTGTTGTTTTTATTATGTTATTATACAACTCAAATGTACCCAAATTAACAATTTAATTATCATTTGATTGTAACATCTAGGCCTAACATCTAGGCCTATCATCTTTATTAAAAACAAATAATTTTGAAAACTTTGTAAAAAATATTTAGCCAGATAGGCATAGTTAAATTAGTTGATAAAGGCAAATACACATTTCATTATAGCAATATAGTCCTCCTTATTTTTTTAAAACTAATACCGTAATAAACAGCCTACATGTTTTTATATTAATGTTGCTTTGGTTTAAATGTATTATGAATTACTCAAGAAGTTATATTTTCCCCCCTAACAGAATAAAAGGCTATTTATGATGAACACTACATTGGCACTGCATACTGGGATAGAAAACAATGTGCGCTTTGAGTCAACAGATCATGGTAAATCTGTGCTTGCTGGCCTACAACACTTGAGAGAGATGCAACAGCTGTTTGATGTTATACTTGTTGCTGAAAGCAGAGAGTTTCCAGCTCACAGAGTAGTTCTTGCATCTTGTAGTGATTATTTTAGGTAAGAATTCAAAGTCAACACTTAAAGGGCTTCTACTTAATGAACTTACTTCTACTGTGATGTACCTATACAATATATATTCTTACTTTCTTTATACAAATCAAAAGACTTTCTTTGTTGTATTATTTACTAACATCCACTATTGATTGGACAGGGCAATGTTTACAGATGGTTTGAGAGAGTGTAAGGAATCTCGTGTCAATCTCAATGGTCTTACTGCATCAAGCATAGCAAATCTCATTGACTTTGCTTACAATTCTACTATCAATATAGACTCTGGTGAGTGGTTTCATTATAAACCTTTCTCTTTGAGATTTTAAATTATGCATTGTGATAGTTAAAATAATTAGCCGTTTTAAATTAAATTCATTTTTTTTTCTGACAGATAATGTGCTAGATGTGTTGTCTGGAGCTACTCATGTGCAAATACTGCCAGTCATCAACGCATGTGAAAATTATTTAAAAGACCACCTTAGCATTGAGAATTGTGTGAACACAGCCAATGTTGCCGAACTCTTCTCACTGCAGCATCTGCAGCAACATGTTTTCAACTTTGTCTGCCGCAACTGGGCAACTTTTTCAATGTGTGGAGACTTCCATCATCTCACGCCAGAATTTTTGGTGGCTGTTTTATCATCAGGTTACCCTGTCAACTGTAAAGAAATAGATGTCCTGATGTCCATTCTAAGCTGGTTTTCTTACATCCCTGCTGAAAGGAAAGCACACATTGTAGACGTTTTGCAGTGCATTGTGTTTGAAAATATTTCTGCTACAGAATTTTCTATTGTTCTGGGCACAAAAGAATGGTTTGAGTTGACTGACGTGTGTCCCAAGTTATTTGAGTATTTTCCAACTTTAGCCAGACTGTGCACTGACAATGTGGATCTAGCATCATATGAGGACACTATCATCAGTGTGACAAACTACAGCCCGCGGGTCAAGTCTAAAGTTTCAGTCACAAGAATAGAGTTAAAATCACCACCATGCAAGATGGTGAGAAAGCGTAAAATTCCGGGTTTGGTCAATTCTAGAGGCTTCCACTCAACCATAATTGTAGCGGGCGGGTTTCGCAAGGAGTCAGGCATGACAAACAATGTCATGTATCTGGACAGGAACACCTCCTCCCTGCGTCACCTGACCAAGATCCCCCATCTGGACCAGATCAACTTTGGCATGACTGTTTTCCAAAATCAGCTTTACATTGTTGGTGGCTGCTTCAATGATCACATGCAAGAGATTGCTCACCCTTTTGGTTTTCGCTACTCACCTACGCTGGATGAGTGGATCAGTATAGCCCCAATGCATCAGGAGAGATGCCGTTTTCTTCTCTGTGCCACTGAAGACAGAGTGTATGCCATCGGGGGAGACCCGTATGCTTCTGATGTCGGCCCAGAAGATGTGTCCCCGTGTGAGGTGTACAACCATAAGACCAACACCTGGAAACAGATTAGCCCTCTCCCTGGCAACCGGTCACAGCTGGCCGGCACCAGCCTGGGGAAGTTGATGCTCATTTCTGGAGGAATTCAGGAAAATGAGGAAAAGGTCTTTCAAGATTTCTACCAGTACGAGCCTCGCTCGAATACATGGATCAGAAAAGCTGACCTGCTGACCCCACGAGCTGACCATGCCATGTTTGTCTGGGGTGGGAAGGTGTATGTCATTGGAGGCTGGCACCTTGACCCTCTGACCAATCGCAGGATAATGGCAACAAGTATAGACTGTTATGATTTCCATACCAATTGCTGGGAAGTGATTGCATCCTTGAACAGAGTACGTACATATGGTACTTACACTTTAGATGGTGACTGTATTTATGCCATAGGAGGCTGGTGTGATGGAGATCACTCACAGAAGTGGCGGTGTATTGACGCATTTGATTTGAGATTCCAGACTTGGGTCCAGGAGAGGGAGCAGAGTGTGGCCCTGTGGGAACATGGAGCCTGTTCCATTTATTTACCCAAGTTTGTTCCTTCCTCTTGACACTAGTTACAGTCAGTCAAATGTTGTTTACAATTTTAATGCTTCTTCTCAGATAAGTTATTTATTTTTTAATTTAAACTATGTAAACTAAGAAATCACAGTTGCATTTATTTTTTTCTTCATTTATTTTTTGCAATTTTTATTGGTTGTTATTTGCCTTAATATGATTTTTTAGATATTTTAAGTTATTTTTGATAATGATTATAGTTAATAAAAACAAAGCCAGTTTCATCCATTTTTGTTTTGATGTAGGGTTGCCCCTGTTTTGCCCTGTCTCAGACTTGTAGTATATGAGTTATGAAACATGTTTAGGACAGTATTGGCTCTGAGAATGTTTGTACTGTATACAAAATAAAATTGTTCACAATTACTTTAAGGATACTAACTAACTTATACCTAATAAATCCTGTATTCTGCTCAATATTAAAAATAATAGACATTAGGTTCTGATTTTAAATTTTAATGATTTTTAGTCTTGATTTAATAATTAATTCTGTAAAATTTATTTGCTTTATTTAAAGCCTGAATAATTTATTAAAGTGGCCAAAATGAGTGTATCTTGTTTACATTTTGATTCAGTTGTCAATGTTTTATTTTGATTATTTAATCTATTTGTGCCATCTCATTTATTATGTAATTATTTTTTCTCATATGTATGCTTTAAGTTTATAGAAAGTTAAGTTCATGAACATGGGGAATTGTTTCATCCCTAAGTTGTGAAATTCATAATATTCATAAACCATTATATGATCATTTGCTAATATCATTAACATTATTCACAATATGGATGTTAAAAGTATAAAAAATAAATAAATATTTGATACTTCTTTAATTTATTAAATTGAATGCCAACAATTTACTTTGGTTTTAAAGTTCCATCCATCATCTGTAAGAGTGCATCAGTCACCAGTTATTTACTCATGAATATTATTAGTTTTTTTTTTTACTTCTAATCCGATCCAATATTTAATTCAACATGATACAGTCACTATATTTATTTGTGTGTATTTATTTTTTTTTTTACACATGGCTATAAAATATTAATATTATAATTATATATCAGTAGAAAATTCTTGAAATATTTATTTTAGTTGTAAAAGTTAACATACAAACTTGATTTGTCTACCAATGTTTGAGTCGATGTAATACAGGTTATAGGTCATTGAGGTCAGCACCTGTACTATTTTCAACAAGTGAGACCTTTTGCTTACAAGTGTTGAATATGCATTTATTATTTATTGATTCTATATTGAACTGATTTATCTCCTACTGTTATTTCCCCTCCTTGTATTCCCTCCCATTTCTATCACTGTTACCTGGAATCTCACCCGTTTCAAACAAAAAAATATTTCATCTCATTGATTCTTTATCAGGCTTATTGTGTTCCCTGATATTTTTATCCATAAGCAACATTGGAAATCTACATTCCACTGCTTCATATGATGTACATATTTCAAAAATAAACATAACCTTGAAATAAAATATGCAAATAAACAAACAAAAATGTCTGACTAGTCGCATAATAAAGGCTTGTTTTGTTCAGCCACTTTATACACAATGTTATGGCATTATTTGCCATCCCAGCCAACTTTTGGCTTGGGTTTTTCTGCTTGAAAATACTCCTGTAAAACTATATGTACAGCTGTTAGGAATTCCCAATCTACATTCTTGTCTCAGATTTTCACTCCAGTTAAAAAGTATTTTTTTTTTTTACTCTGATCTGTGCTGAAAGATACACAGTTAATTCCAACATTGATGAAACCACGTGATTGACTAAAATGTTGATTGAATAAAGTCACTGAAATAAATACAAGTTGCTTGTTTATTTCTTCCCTCAGAGTGAGTAGTTTGTAGTGTTGATCATTCTGTGAGAGATGACCGCCATTGTAGAGTGTGTTGGGGGGGGGGTGTCTAACTTGTGATGTTGTGGTGGGGGGGGGGGGGGTCTAACTTCTGATGTTGTGGTGGGTGACACACTGAAGATATTTTACTAGGTCACAGGTTCCCAGCTTTTTTTAAGGGGGGGGGTCTAACTTCTGATGTTGTGGTGGGAGGGGGGGGGGGTCTAACTTGTGGTGGTGGGGGGGGGGTCTAACTTGTGATGGATTTTATAAGATCACAGGTGCCTAGCTTTTTTGGAGTGGCAACATGGAAAAACTAAGTGACCTCTGACCCCTGTACAATTGAAATAGGTATTAAGCCCATTTTGCTGTTCTAATATATCTGAGAGTGTTGAGAGCCCCCAAATTCCTTTTTTTTTTAAATTTAATATAGATCTACCATTCTCAATAATGTATTCATCTTTTCCAAAATAGTAACTCGTTTTTTATACTCGGCTACGATCTAATGAAGGCAAGCAACTGAGAACGCGAACTTACACGCCCCCTGGCTTAACCAACATGAAAACCATGGTGAGCCCTTGATATCATTCACCGCCTGCTCTTCAAAGTTTAACAATTAGATTCTATGTAATATATGCCATTTTATCTGCACTCCAACGTCTGATATAGGCCTACGCGGCTGAATAATATCACTAGGCAGAAATATCCGTTGCATCTTCCTAACTAAGTTCAATGGAATCGCCACTAGTTTCATGATCTTTAACTTGATGAGTTTAACTTAGTTTCATGGGATTTTTACAACCGGGATTTTTTTTTCGTGACAATTTTCAATGCGACCTTATTTGAAACTTCAAAACTACTGTATTCTCTTGCTGAAAAATTCTTGTTCTATCAAGTCAAAGAAATGTGCATCTGGTTTTATGCCGACAAGAGAACTTGAAATACTTTTGAGTGTATTCTGTAAACTTTTACACATGACTAAGAACAATTTTGCACAATACGCACTAATCAAGTTAGTAGCCTAGAGTGGAATTATTTTTCTTGCTTATAAGTTGGCGACCCGACAAAAAAACCCATGTGACCCACATGTTAGGAACCCATGTTCTAGATGGGTTATCTGGCTGTAGATGGGTGGGTTACATGTGGGTTTAACTGTTAGGGTTAACTGTGGATTAACTGGCTGTATATTATGTGTGGGTTAAATGTGTGGCCGTGTGGGTTAACTGTGTGGGTTAATTGATTGTGTATCATGTGTGGGATGACTTGCTGTATATGTGCGTGTTAATTGGCTGTAGTAAGGGGTCATCCATAAATGACGTCACGCTTTTTTGGACCATTTTTACCTCCCCCTCCCCTCCTTCACACGTCGTCACAAAAAGCCAGACCCCCCCCCCCCAAAAAAAAATGACGTCACACCTCAGCCTACAACCCCCTTCAAAACTGCAGTTAAATTTTTTTTAAACAGCTATATTTTTCCAAATTCTTGTCTGAACTCTGTCAAAATATAGTATTTTAATCAATTGTTATTACAATTTATTAAAACAGTTTTCTAAAACGCAAAATAACGTCTAAAATTCGTTTTCTAGCATTGCTTTTTTATAATGCAAAAGTGTGACGTCGCACCATCTGAATCCCCCCCCCCTTTCCCCCTCATCACACACCGTCACAAAATTATAGACCCCCCCCTCCTTCCCCCCTACGAGTGTAACGTCATTTATGGACGACCCCTAAAAAGAGATGTGGACAAGTTTACCAGATAAGTAAACCATTTTTATTAGGACAACTTTTATTTCACATT